>NC_143565.1:51043125-51349687 GCF_054136105.1 Typopeltis vanoorti
GCAGAGGAAGTTTTTAATAATTTTTTGTTACAGGCCTTCAATAAGCAGGGTGGTAGTCTTACATCAGGTGATGAAATTCATCTCCCACCTAAAGACAAACATCCATGAACCTTAGCCTTTTGGATGGATAGTGAGTTAACCACTTGGCCATCTAGTTTAGCAAATACAATTGATGTTTTCCATGTTCCTGTGTGTTTTCCTACTTTGTCTTTTTCATATCATTGTTGTAGCAGTTATTCAATTGGTTAAAAATCTCCGAAAAGCTTATTGGATAGCTGAGTTTAATATTGTCAACTTTGATATCGAGTTTATTGCATTTCCTTTATAATGTACGTGGTGAATAACAGTAGAAATAATGCGTGCCATTGTTTTACATCTCATTTTACATCAAGCCATCTTCTGTACTGCTTTCAGTTCTGTAACTGCTGACTTACAATGTAAATATAGGTTATGTATTACTTTGTATATTATCCCATATATTTGTAGCATTTTGAATAGTTTTTTTTTTTTTTTTTACCCCCTTGGCCTCTTACCAAATGCATTTTCCACATTAGCAAAACTTAATCCAGATCTTTGTTATTCCTATGATTTCTCAGTCATTTATTATAAAGTAAAAAATCTCATCCTGAAAACTCTGTTTGGCCTCAACCCTGCTTATTTTTTCCATTTTCAAAAGGGAAAAAAATTATTATCATCATCATTATCCAGGCCTCCATGGAATCAAAAGACTTATCATTGGAAGTCGTTTTTATCAAACAAAAGTTTATCATACCACTCCTTGAACCCATTGACCATTCCCACTCCAATCACTCTCTCAGGCAATGCATTCCAAGGTTCAACCACCCTCCACTCAAAAGAAACCACTCCTCTTGCTCTTGCGTACAGCCTCCTTTCGTAACTTCCAGGGATGGCCCCTTGTCATTGCTCCTTCCTGCCATTCCACCAAGTGAAAGAACTCTCTAATGTCTACCCTGTAACTGCCTCTCAACAGTTTAAAAGTCTCGATCATATCACCTCTTCTTCTATCCACCAAACTCTGCAGTCTACATTCCCTCAGTCGATCCTCATAACTCATATTGTACAGTCCTGAAACCATCTTTGTTATCTGCTTCTGTACTCTTTCCACAGTCAATTTATCCCCTTCAAATCCTGGGGACCAAATCTGAGAACAGTAGTCTAAGTGTGGTCTGATCAGGGTCTTATGCAATGGAATGATAACTATTTTATCTCTGCAGGTCAGCATCCTTCTCAGTATTGCAGCAATCTTCTGAGTTACCCTCACCACCTTTGTAATATGCTCCCTGAATTTCAGTTTTCTATCAATCATCATCCCCAGATCTCTTGTCTCCCCTACCTCCTTCAGTACAGCTCTTCAAATTGAGTATGCATCCTCCCATCGATGGATCCCAAACTTCAAGACTTTGCATTTTGCTGCATTAAACTGACACCCCCATTCATTTGCCCATCTGTCTAATTTATTCAAATCCTCTTGCAGGGCTGCCACATCTGCACTATTACTGATAACCCTTCCCAGCTTCACATCATCTGCAAACAACTGAATGTCCCCTTCCCCTTGCAATCCATTGACAATATCATTGATATAAAGGTTGAACAATACAGGTCCCAGTACTGAGCCCTGTGGAACCCCACTTGTGACCTTCTGCTTCCTTGATATTGCTCCCACCATACACAACTGATACCTATCAGTCAGCCAATCCTGAATCCGTTTGACTAACCCAACATTTAAACCCATGTGCTGCAACTTAAATATCAGCTTATCATATGGCACTCTGTCAAACGCCTTTGCAAAATCCGAAAAAATGGTGTTGATTGATAAACTTGACTCCATTCTAAACCAATTAGGGGAGTTCAAGAAAATTGCCAAGGAACAGCTGGAATGAGAACAAGAGTGTACTGAAAGGGAAAACAAGAGGAAAGTACCTCAGTGCTATAGATACAGTAAATTTGGGCACATTGTCAAAAATTGCTATAGCAGTAGAAGAGACTCTGAAGGTTGCTTTGGGAATCTAATGTCATAATGACTCACCATCATCCCACACGGAGGACTAAGAAGTGACCAAGAAATATTAGGAATCAGAATGAAAATTTCATGACAGTGATAAGGGGGAAAAATAAAAGGGCTAAAGTGTAGAGTTTTACTGGACACTGGTTCCCAAAAGTCAATGATAACCAGATCTCTGTTCAGAAAGTTGTGATCCCGAGTATCCGACAGTATCACTAAACTAAGAATACCTGTCACGTTGAAGGGAATAACAAACCCCACCATTTATGCCTCGAAGAAAGTGAAAGTAAACATGTGGCTGCCAGATTTTAAGTTAAATGTTTCACCAGAGTTGTTAATTTTCCCGGATACCTCTAGAACTACGGAAAGATAGTACTTGGAACTCACTTTTTAGAGAAACACAGGTTCTCCTGCGATTTCTCTAAAAAAGGAAATTTCCATAATGGGGATGAAGCAATTTGCCCGGAAGAAGGATACCCAAGGAGGTCATGCTAACGGAGAGATTAGTGAGAAAATAACACGGAGCGACCATTCCCAGCTAGAAAAGGGGGGGGGGCAAAGGAAAATAGAATTGTTGATAAGAAAGACGGAAAATTCTTTGCCTGATTCCCCAACTGTTAGAGATACTGAACAGGTAAAAGGGGGAGAGACATTACACATCTTCAGTGTCAAGGTGGCGGCAAATGAGAAAGAGGAAATAGAGGCCACAAATAAAAATGCACAGGATGGAATTGAAGTGAACACATTAGAAATAGAGAGAAGTAGTAATAAAATTCACCACCCAGGTAACGGGAGAATTAGGAGAGCAGGGTATCATAAGGGGGTAAAATGCCTGAGAGATAGTGACAAACATGAATCACAGCATCAGTCGTGCCAAGAAGAGCCCACAGGTCAGGCTGATGGCGTTCCCTGCTCAAAATTAAAAGACAAATCTGAGTATTGTATAGCCCAGAGAAAGCATGAAACATGATACAGAAATAGATTAAAGAAATAATTTTTCATGAAGGGGTGGGCCTTTGTAAAAACTTGATGTAGCTTTAAAATACCAAAGCGCTTTACATAGATTTTTACAGAGTCAAGTCTCATGAGAAATGTTACAAAAATTTCTATGTAATTTTGCTAAATATTTAATGTAAATAACCCTATGGGAAGTGATTGTATTTACCGTTTTAACTAAAGTTTCTAGAATGTCAAAAACAAAGGCAATGCTTTGCCATCGGAACTTTGTATAATGTATAATAGCTATGTGTAAGAGCACAAGAAAGTTGTTTATGATTAAGTGTGTGAGAAGATTGTTTGTAAGCTCTGCGCATGAACACCTTCAAAGCTAGTATCAAAGAGGTCCGCTAGTTTCAGAGAAGTTTCTACTTCCCGACAAGACCAAGAAAAAAAGAGCGCATGGAGGAGAAAAAAGAACGGGCTGATCTTAACAAATGGATCAAGGAGAATTGCCGATTTCTTCAGGATTTACAACCCTTGGTGCAAGATCCCGAGAAGGCGAAAATAAAAGACTGAGCCAAACATCGAGGGCAGTCTCCGGCAGAGAACCAGAGGGGCAGTTTTTGGCAGAGAACCAGTGGCAGTCGAGAGGAGGCACAGTCCAGTTGCCGACAGGAGAGGCGAAGCGCTGTTACCGAAGAGAAGCAGTCAGTGGAGAACCAGAAGCATACCGACCCAGAGAAACAGACTTTACAGCAAACCCATGCCTGAGTAAAAAATTGGGAAGTCAACTGAAGCCAAAAGCCACAGAACGATCTTCAAGTCTGTATGCTGAAACTTCTTGCCTGAGCTTTTAAGTACCAGGAAAATTGCAGTCCAAGAACCGCTAATAATCCGACGAAACTTCCCCTGAAGCAAGGCCTATGATGAAAGAAAAACCATAGACTTTGATGTAAGACCTTTGGAAGGTGTCATGACAAAGAGCCTCCGTAAGTGTGTTCAACCTTTAATGTACATTCTTTTTGCAACCTAGGAGATATGTCACAGATGGACTGATAAATATTAATAAGAAATATCTATAAGAGAGTCCTCTGAATTGTTAACTGGAATATAAATTGTAAGATAACTTGCCATAGCTAGCTAATCTCTTAATGAGTAAATTAGTCTCGGCAATTTGGTTTTCTTAAGCAGAGAAGTAACAGAGTAAATATATTGTTTAGTCATTTAATATTGAAAAGAGAAAGTTTGTTTCTTTATACCAAAAGGTTAGGTAGAGAGAGGAGTAACTTCCGTATTGCTTATTTAATGTACTTTATTTTAAAATGTAAATAAATGTGTTTTAATTATGTCAATAGAGTGCTGCCTGATTGTTTATTTTACAATGCACTGTTCCTAAAAAATTATCGGACTTGTGAGCAGGAAACCAAGTGAGATAACCGAAGCATATAGTTAAGTGTAAATAGACCATGGCTGTTTGTATAAAGTTTTATTGAAGGAATTTGCGTCAGAGAAAGAGAGAGAAATCAACCAGCTGTATTACTGAGTTTTATGGCAATTAAAAGATATTAGTGGCACAGTCTCAATAAAATTAAATTTTCTAGTATCCATAGGCATAAGACTCGTAGTGGGAAAGGTAGATAAACATAGTACACAATAATTTAAGCAAGAAAGGTTATGAGAGAAAAAGCGCGCACTGCTAATTAGAATAACGGTATTTCAAAGGGCTTGACTACAGTTAGCAACTCCACGAACAAAGCCCGAATTCCAATGCCAGGGTTCTTCAACACCTGTTCCTGCAGATTTGCGAGGAATTCTGCTGTACGAACGCAATCAGATCGTCTGCTAGGGATCTTTCTTCTTGCTACATCCTCGTAGTCACCATTGCAAGTCTCTAGTTCATGCCCGATTGTTTTTACTGTATTCAGGGAGCATTGGGCAGCAGTCGTAATATCCTTATTTTGATGGCGGGCACGAATCATCATGATACAAGTTATTCTCTTCCATGATTCAGGTGGGTTCCAGCTATCCATCCTTTCTGACATCTTGTATATGAATGAAGAAGGGTCCAAACTTTTAAATGAAGAGAAGTGTGTGTTAATACATGTAACTTACGGAAAAATATAATTAATTATAAATATGTCAAATTTATCCCGAACACCCTGTATATATATATATATATATTATAAATTGTAGTAATAGAGAAAAGAAGAGAATACAATTTAGAAACACATATTGCATTTATTGACTTTGAAAAAGCATTTGACAAAGTTAAAAGAAACATATTATTTTACATATTAAAAGAAAGACAAATACCAAATAATATCCTAAAAGCTATCACAAGTATATATGAAAATAATCAAATACAAATACGATTAAATCACAAGCTATCATATACGAGAGAGATAATCCAAGTGGTCTGACAGGGATGTCCCCTCTCAGCAACTCTTTTTTAATATCTACTTAAATGAAATAATAATAAAATGGAATAAAAATTTACATCAAGGAATTAAACTTTCTCCTACAGTGAACTTAAACACTCTCCTTTTTGCCGACGACCAAATAATAATTACAAATTCTGAAGATAACTTACAGAAAGCTATTTTAGATCTAAATGAGATAGCCAAAGATTATGGTATGATAATATCAACAGAAAACTCAAAAACTATGGCCCTTAAAGGACAGGATCCAGCAAGAACTAAAATAGTAACAGACAACAAGATCTTAGAACAGGTGAATTCATTTAGCTACCTAGGATGTATGATCACATATGAAAAAGATATAAACGTAAAAATTGCAAAATATTTAAAAATAACAGGTGTAATTAACTCTATATTTAAACCAAACCTAGTTCAAAAATAAACCAGACTAAAAGTATACAATACATTAGCCCTATCAGTCTTAATGTATGGAAGTGAAATCCGAACACTAAAACAAAAAGACAAAGATTAATAACAGCAGAAATGAAGTTTATGAAACTTCATTCCTATTTGATCACAAAAGAAACGAAGAAATTATGAAAGAATTAAACCAAGAACCAGTAATAGAAAAAATTAAAAGATATAAACATAAATGGATGGAACACTTTCAAAGAATGAAAACAGAAAGATTACCAAAACAAGCCTTAAAGTACAAGCCATTAGGAAAAAGAAAACTAGGGCGTCCTCTTAAACGAATGATGACTTCTAAGGCTGGAACAGGCCATGCTAGGCCTAAATCCTTGATATGCATGATGATATTATAAATTATTATAAATTAATATGTTGTTTGACATAGTGTTTCTGTGTTAGGTACTCTTAGTATGCAATCACTATATTAACAACAGACATGTTGTCACTTGAGTTTTGCTTTGAATCTTGGTAATAGACATGTATATTATTGTGTTTTTAGAACATCTGTCACTGGTTAACTGGAACACTAGCCAGAAAACAGTATGCAAGCAGGAAAGGAGAGTTAAAAAGTCTAATAAACTATTGAGTTAAGTTCTCTAATCTCAGAAAAGTTTTTATATGCATCTTTAGTCTCCAAGGATGAAGGACAGTATAATATATCGAGCCTTTGAATATGAGAATATTATGTGCTCAGTGAAAGGCAAGTGACATGTTTTTCAAGGAGCAATATCGGATCTGCAGTAAAAGTCCTTGTATTGGAAATGCATTTAGAACTGCTTAATCCTTAGGTTGTAATCTTTTGGGAAGGCAGAGTGAGGGGAAACGGTTCCAAAGGAAAGGAGTAGATGGAATGAAAGAGGAGACAGTGAAGTTGGTTCATTGAGTTTCAAGATGGGCTGTAGAAGGGTGTTGGTTAGCAGTGGCTCTTGTTCTAATGATTTTGGAGGAGAGTGAAGGAATTGCAGCAGAGCATTGTCCATGAAAGTATCTGTAGGAGAAGCACAAAGCAGAAACTGAACAGCTGTGAGAGAGAGATTGAAGTGGGTATGTGAGAGAGTGATCATTAATTAACTGGACTACACTCTTCTGGATAGAATCGAGCAATCTTAGAGATGATTTTGGTGCACCACCCCAAATATGGGAGCTATATTCCATGGCTGGGTGGATTTGGGCTTTGTATAGAGTTAGCAGTTGTGAAGGTGCGAAGTAGTGTCCTGTGCAAAAAAGTACAAGTTTCTTGGCAGCTGCAGAAGCTGTAGTTGAAATGTGGTTGTGCAGCCAAGAAGGGAAATCTGATCTTGTTTGGATATCTCAGTATTACTGAGGGTAAAGTGCAGGGCTGTGAGCTCTGTCTTGTGAGAGATCAGACAGGACTGAGTTTTGGTGGCACTGAAGTTTACAAGGTTGTCCTTGTCCCACTGGTATATAGCTAGGAGATCTGAGTTCAGATCACTGGTCATGGTAGATGAGGATGCAATTACTTGAGCACTACAGGGTATGTCGAATGAAAAGGAGTAATGGAGTGTACTGTCGTTGGCAAAGCTATGGATAGGATTGGAAGTTTGTGAGAGCAGGTCATTTATATACAAGAGGAATAGAATAGGTGAGAGAATAGAACCTGGGGTACTCCTGCATTGGTGGGGAAATCTCAGAAGAGTAAATCATCCACCCTGACGTGAGCAACCAGTGAGAAAGTTTAATCTTTAAAGGTGTCTGTGGCATAACTATAAATAATAAATTACACGATAACCACAATAATTCATTTCATTTCATTAAAGTTAATTACTGTGGTTATCGTGTAATTTATTATTTACAGTGAGAAAGTTGGCAATCTAGTTGCATAGTGAGGAAGGTAGACCATAGGATGGCAGTTTAAGTAGGGCCCTGTGCCAAATGTGATCTTTGAAATGTTGAGGACAGCCATGTGAGTTTCTCCACATCTTGAATCCAGAGGTGGGTAGTAAAAACAAGATCAGCTGTAGATTGTGAGTGGCAGAATCCATACTGCTGGTCACGGATTAGTTGGTATATCTCTAGGTGGTTGTTGATGACCTCCATGATTTTAGAGTAAATAGAAGTGAGAGTGAGTGAATTGGATGGTAGTTTGCTGGGATGGGCTGGATGTGGACCTGTTTCCATGTTGTAGGGTAGATGCCAATTGAATAGGATAAATTGAAGATGTGATACAGGATAAGTGTTAGTTCATGGCACAGCTTTTTTAACACAAGGCATTAGTACCAGATTCCTTGTTTGTGTTCAGGTTATTCAGGATTCTTTGGATTGATTTTTATCAGAAGACTATGGGAGACATGGAGCTGTTCTGGTGGAGTGGAGGGAACTTTGCCCAGGTCAACAGTGCAGGGGAAGAGAAGAGTGATGCCAGTAAGTTGGCCTTGTCTTTAGGTGAGATATCATACAGATGTGAGAGTTAGTGGAAACCTGGGTGGGAAAAAGTTGTGCCTGGCCTTGGCAAGGGAGCAGAAGGAGCAACTGCCATTTCGTCAGAAAGCAAGTTTACAACATTTGGTCTCCTTTCAAAGTTTGACTTGGACTTGGTGATGATTCTTTTACAACTGTTGCTAGCTGCAGAGTGGACAGCTGGAGTTTTGGTCTTGAGTCATTCGTGGTATGCAGGTTTTTTTGTTTTTTTTTTACAGCTTTGGCACACTTTTTTGAGAACCTAGGCTTGGATGATGGCTGAGAATTTGGAGTGAAATAAGGAATGAAATCCTTCATTCCTGTGAGGATGATTTCTGTTGTTCGGTCTGAGCAGGTGTTTGGATCAGAAGAGCTGAAGCAGTAGTCGGACCATGGGAAGGAAGAATAGAAGAATGGTGCAAAGAGCATTCGGAGATATAAGGTGGGCTTAAGGGACTATTGCACTTCACGTACTCTAATGCCAGGAGCATTTGGAACAAGGGAGGGGAGGTTTTGGCATTGGTTAGTTCATCCTAACCAAAGGTGGTTGTTATTATTGAGACATGGCTGACAGAAGATGATATAGTTAGTTGGGTAGAATGTGAAGGGTATAGTGTGTTCAGGGAAAATACAGTAAAGAATTAAGTGGGGGATAGGAGGAGTATTATTTATTATAGCTGATGAATTGCAGCCAGAGAGAGTAGTCTAGCTGCAAGCGAGTCAAAATAGCACATTTGAGGTCATTTGGTGTGAGATGGTGACCAGCAGAACAAAATATACAGTTGGTTGCTTCTAATAGACCAGGGGATGGAAATGATGAGAATTGCATGCATTGGCAAATTAGCTCAATGAGTGGAGGGCAGGTAATTATTATGGGGGATTTCAATTATGGGAACATAGATTGGAAAGAGGAGAAGACACATGGGAGGAAGGAAATAGAATTTACACAGTTTCTAAGGGATAATTACCTGAGACAGCATGTGATGGAATGTACTAGGGGGTTTGAGAGTGCTAGATATAGTAAGTGCATCTGAGAATTTGTCTATAACCAATATTGACCACATTGCCACCAATTGGTGAGAGTGATCATGTGATCTTGACCTGGAAGTTGGAATTTTCAGTTAAGAGGCGGTGCATGTGAAATTACAGGGAAAATTCAAAAAAAAAATTATTACTGGTGAGTGTGACAAGCTTAGGAGATTGCTTGGATTAGTGCCTTGGCATGTGAAACTGCAGTTGCTGGATGTTGATAGTGTATGGAAAGTGGTGAAGGAGCATTTGAGGTAATGGCTGAGTTATTTTCCAGTACTGCATACCTAGAGTCAGTAAATCAAGTGGAAGTTAAATGGATGAATATCATCATTAAGCTAAAGATGCAGGGGAAAAAAAAAATTGTCGAGGGAATTCAAAGAGAAAGGTGACCAGCAGGCACATGAGCAGCACAAAGGGATAACCAGTTTGGTAAGAAAGGCAAAAGCGGAGTACGAAAGGAAATTAGCAGCGCAAGCCAAAGATAATCCCAAACAGTTCTTTTAATATGTTGCAAGTGAAAGGAAAAATGTTTATGGTAGAATGATTTTAATGAATGCTGATGATAGGGAGATAACTGAATCAGTCAAACTAGTGGAATTACTAAGAGAACACTTTGCAAGAGTATATCATCCAGGTGGAGATATTGCAATGACTTTGGGAGCTGAGATAAATGAAATGGAGGTGCATGCATATTACAGAACCTTGATCTGAATACTCTATGGGATTAGATGGTATACCAGCTCGAGTTTTACATGAAGATGCTAGGGAATTGTCAGTTCCTTTGACCACATTGTTTAATCTGTCTTGGCTCCGGGTTAGTCCTAAGAGGGGTGGAAAATAGTTCCATTGCATAAAATAGCCTCCAAGACTGATGTAGCAAATTACCTATTGATCAGCATTAGGAATTGTCAAGGTACTGGAGAAGTTGGTCAAGAGCAAAATACAGGAATGGTTAGGTGGAAATGGGATGCTGTATGGGGCAACATGTTTCTATGAAGGGTAGGTCATGCCTCAGTAACTTTCTCATGTTTTGTAATACAGTGACAGCTGAGTTGGATAAATGTAATGGGAATTGTCAGTTTCATCATTACAGTGATACTGCTGGACTTTCCAAAAGCCTTTGACAGGATACCACATAATTCTAATCAGTAAACTACAGCACATGGAGATGGATATAGGGTTGGTGAGGTGGATAAGAGGATGGTTGATGGAGAGATGTCAGAGAGTAGTTTACTCGAGAGTAGAGTCTAGAAGAAGGAGGCCTGTCACTAGTGGCAAGCCACAGGCTCTATTCTTGGGCTGCTACTATTTAATTTTGTACATTAATGATATAGGAAAGGATTTGAGAGGAACTGTTCAGTTGTTTTCCAGTGATGCAAAATTGGGTGGAACAATGGTTAATACAGATGTTAAAATTTTACAGGATGCTTTGGATAGACTGGTATTCTGTGCAAAGGAGAATGGATGTCATTTTAATGTAGCAAAGTTTAAGGTTATGCATTTTGGGGTGGAAAGATTACAAATTGTATACCACGTTTATGGAACTGTATTCCAGGAAATTGACGAAGCGAGAGTTTTGGTAGTGTTAGTGGATAAGGAATTAAAGTTTAGAGGGCACATAGGAAAAGTGGCTAAAGCAGCTCATCAGATTACTTGGTTACTGTAGAATATTTTGATGAGCAGAGACAAGCAGGTTGTTATTATTCCTCTTTATTGATCCTTGATAAGATCTCCCATCTTGACTACTGCAAGCAGATATGGACAGCTGGGTTTCTTACTGATGAGGAAGAGCTGGAGGCGATCCATAGGTGAGTGACCGAGATGGTAGCAGGTCTGTGGAATGAACCTTATGAGAACAGGTTGAAGATTTGTGGGTTACAGAAATTAGTTGACAGGCAGAAAAGTGGTGATATGATTGAGACATACAAATTAGTAAAGGGTTTTTACAAGATTACAGAGGAAGTTTTTCAGAACAGGTCTGAAAAACAGGTCTAGATTTTTGCTTGGAAAGTGGTGAATGAGTGGAATAGGATGCCAGAGTCTGTTGTAAATGTTATTACTGCGAATGAGTTCAAAGCCAAGTATGATAGACACTGCGTAAATGTTGGATAGTGCTTGGCATGATGTTTAGGGCCTTCCTCGGTGAGTCTAAGGACTCCATTTAGCCCATAATAATAATAATGGTGAAGTAAAGGAAATTTCCATATTTTCTTTACTTCACCAAGTGAAACTACAGAACTTATACTGAATGCTGAGTTCAATTTGTTTACAAAACAGATTGAACTTAGTATTTGATGTTACATCTCCATAACGTGCAATTCTTAGAATGGCCGTTTAATTATTCTTTGTGTGTATTAGGAAGTTAAAAATTAATTCACTGCTTTTAATTCTATAGAGAATATGAATGACATCTCTTTAGAGAGATAAAGTGAATTATTTAATATAGAGAATTGTCTTTTGTATATATTTCTATATCTTTATAGGAAATAGTTTAATTTTTTTTTTATAATTGAACTTCATTCATTAGAATGCACAACACGTGGATCCTTGAAGTCAATGCACCATCACAGATACGAATCTGGAAACATTCACCAACTAAAATAAAACAAATCTATAATTATATTGTTATTATACTCCATGACTGATTTTAATCTATACATTAGCTTGGATATATGTGGAGAATAACATACTTGGAGCAATCAAGCTCCCTTTCAAAATATAACAATCTCATGTCTTAGCTGAACCAGTTTTTATATTCTTTAATTTTGTTCTTGAATAATAATTGTGTATTTGAGTCTACAGAATTCCTGTGTAGCTCTGTGGAATTGGCATCCTCCATAGGTCACCTGATGAAATAGCATTCTAAGCTCGATTCTAGTTGCCAACTAAAGGAACTTTTTCTAAGCTTTTCTTCAACCTCTTCCTGAGTTAGCTGAAACTCAGGTTTTTAATCCCATAACTGAAGAAATCTACCACACAATCCACTATTTCAGACAATAATATATTGCATTAGGGTTAGGGAACATGTGGCATCAGTTATCTGCCATACTCTTTTCACTGGATGCCATTTAAATCATTGATAGTTTGGGTGACTATCTATTATTGACAAAGGATGGAGATTGATTGCCTCTCAATTTCCAAAAGTCAGATAGGGCTATTTATTTATTATTATTTGACACCTTCAAGGAGTCCAAGAACTCATCGAGGGAGGGCGCTTGCTCTACAACTCCATCTTCTTCATTCAATCACCAACTGACCGCAACTACACCAACACCATCTACTGCCGACCACCACTGGTATTTCCACAGACAATTGCAAACATCCATGCCCATGGTGGGATTCAAACCCTCAACCTTTGAACTGGAGAGCAGATTAGCTAACCACTAGGCCAACCAGACCGGCTAAAACAGCCTTTTATCCCTTTGGGGAATAAAGAGTATTAGTGGAGCTGAGTTTACAATTAACATAAATAGGTTACACTTCAAAGAAAGCTGCAGTAGTTTGTTTTTAATTTTGATGCATGTTTCTTATCATTGGTGCTTATTTTTATCCTGCTCAAAATTTCAGGTCCCTTGTGTGTGTGTTTGTATCCTGAACTATTGCTATGATATTGCTAACAATAACAGCACGGTAGACTGATTTATGCAGATATAAGGTTTTTTATCCTTGAAAATGTATCTTAACTGAATACAGACAAATTGACCAGAGAACACATGCACAAATATTATTTGTGGTTTGTAGATGACATGGTGGCATACCGTGCAAATGGAGAATTAAGTGTAGAGAAGGAATTATGTAGCGTGCCCTCTGGCAGTGAGTACTTTGACACCCCCTTAGAGGTGCACCTAATAATATATTATGTTGGAACATGGTGTTAGCAGTGAATATTCTCTGAAATAAGCAAGTTGTGTACCATTATTATTAGCATTTCTCTTTTCTCCAGATTTTCTTAAAACATTTCTGTCTTGTGATCATTTCAATTCTGTTGTTCTCCAGCAATTTTATTTTTTTCCTTTTTCATTATATAAGCTGCCTTCTCTGATTTGAAAAATTCCTTCTCTTGAAGTAGACTCTTCTTTGGGACAAAGTCTTTGTCTAGTTTCTCATTTTGAAAAGTTTTCTTGTCACTTCAAATGGAATGACATTTAAGAAATTTATCTTTGAGTTTAATATTCATATCTTATATTTATTATTCCGCACGGTTAGCCTAGTGGCTTTGCGCTTCGCAACCATATGCCTGGGGAAGGAGTGTCCTAGGTTCGATTCCTGTCCACGACGTGAGGAGCTTAAGGATCTTCCTCAGCCATAGCCAAGTTAGCCGGTCTTGGGCGTGGGCAGCAGGGTTTTTTCGGCCAGTTTATCTGGGGTTTTTCATCCCGCAAGCAGGCAAACCGGCCCCGTGAACACACAGGTTACAGTCATAAATACTTACGGCAAGGAAGGCAACGGGAAACCACCTTGCTCATAATCATCTCTCCCTAGAATGGTAGCTTATAGCCACCCTCCCGCGGCCGTATGGCAGATGGGAACCAGAAGGTATTTATTATTTAGCAGTATCTTAACTGTTTATCTTCTTTGTATCTAACATATTATTATTATTATCTGAGACCTCCAGGGAGCCGAGGACTTATCGAGGGAGGCTATACATCACCCAAACTAACTGTCATACCGTACCTTAAATTCATCCACACTAGATGCACTCACTATCTCAAAAAGCAAACTATTTCACTCACTCATTACTCTGTGAGAGAAAAATCTAGCTCTTATCCCTTTCTTAACCATGAACATTTGTGGTTAAGAAAGGGATACCTAACTTTCATGGATTCCTCTATGTTCTCTCCCAACCTTTCATATAATGAAAAATTTCATCATTCCATGATAAATTTCATGATATCCTATAACATCCATTCAGAAGCTTGTAGACGTCTGTCATACCACCCCTTTTTCTCTTCTTAACCAGAGTCTAGTTCACATACTTGCAATCCGTCCTCATAATCTAAATTCCATAATCCTGATATAATCTTTGTAACTATTGTTCACCCTTTCCACAACTTCATTCCATTGGAAACCATGAGACCAAATCTGCACATAAAGCCCAGGTGCAGTCTTATCAAGGCCTTGTAAAGAGTCAAAATGACTTCTTTATTCTTACATGTCAAGGTTCGCTTTAACATCAGTTATCCTCTGCATTGTATTTGCAATTTTTACTATGTGACTGTTGAACTTCAGATTCTTATCCACCATTATGCCAAGATTCCTAGTTTCTTGTAGCATAATCCTGCTTATATAATATGCTGTTGAAATCTCATCATGCCAAAGTGCATGACAACATTTACTAACCTTAAACTGGAATCCATTTTCATTTGCCCAAATTTCCAGCCTTTTCAAATCATTCTTTAAGTGCTGGGTATCAGTATCATCTCTGATTGCTCTGACTATCTTCACATCATCAGCAAATAATTGCACATCCCTTGTTAGCCTCTTCCTAATGTCAATGTATAGATTGAACAACAATGGTCCAAGGACTGAATCCTGGGATACACCACTGGTCATCTTAAATCTGGTTGATTCACATCCACGACATACCACTTTTTGATAGCTGTCTGTCAACCATCTACTGATCCAAGTCAAGGGCTTATATTTCAGTCCCATATTCTCTAGTTTATGCTAGTCTTTCATGTGGTATTGTATCAAATGCCTAAGCAAAATCTGACAGTATCATGATCTATCCATTCCTTACATCTAACTCGGCCATAACATTGTTTTAAAATTTGAGCAAATTGCTCAAATGTGAACTTCCTTTAGTAAATCCTTGCTTTGCAGAGTATAGCTTGTATGTCTATCCATTTCTGCATGTGAGTTCTTACCAACTTCTCTAAAATCTTCATCACTACACCAGAGATTACTGATAGGTTGGTAGTTAGACATCGGTTTTTGTACCACCTTTGTATAATGGAACTGTCATAGATTCTTTCAATTCCTGTGGTATCTTTCCTGTGCTGAGACTTAAATGATACAAACATGTCAAGGACATAGCCAGTTTGACTGAACATGCCTTTATCATACATGCTGATATTCCATCTGTCCCTATTGCTGAATTCTTATCCAGGTTATGCAGCTCTTCATCCTCGTTCTCACGCACCTCTAATTGTTCATTCAATGTAGTAGTATTACTGTGTACCATGTTACTTACACCTGGTTGATGTATCTTAGCAAAGTGAGTACTCCTTAATTGAACAATTCCATTAGCTTCTGACACTAGAGTATTATCTATATTTAGTATAAAGTTATTCTTCCACATTCATTATTTTTTTACTTGTGGCATAATGATAAAATTCTTTTGGATTGTCTTTAGCCTTTATAGCCAATTTCTTTTCATACTCTGATTTAGCTTATCACACAATACTCATAACTTTTCTAGCCTACATTTTATATATTTTACTCTTATTGTCACTATATTCCTTCTAAATAATCTTCTAATGGATCTCTTGCTTAATAAGGTTGCACATCCATTTCACTGCCACCATATGTTGGCATTCTTTTCTAATACCTCTGCTACCTCCACTTTTCTGTTGATACCTCTAATGCTGATGTATCAGTCTATCCGCTGAGTTTGATTTTGTTTTCATGCTGCTTTTATCAGGGAACCAGGATAAACAGTAGAAAGTCATTTACAGGAACAAAATTAACTTGTAGTGTATGGAAATTTGTCATAATATAGTTTACTGAATGATAAATATCAGTATTTCATTAGATGGATGCATAACTTATCACTTTTTTAATGTAATATTATTAACATGTCCTTAATATTGATATATCATAATCAGCACATGTGGTCTGACCATTCCTGTATACAGATTGGTCTATAATTGGAAACTTCTGTCTTACAACCATTCTTATACACCTCTGAATTAGAAAATTAAATTAGAAAAAAGAAAATGTGTTGAATGATTTGCAGTTCTAATTTGTTGCATAGAAATTAATAATAATAATTATTACACCCTCCATGGAGTCAGCAGACTCATCGTAGGAGGTTCGTTCAACTGATAAATATGTTGTCATATTTATCAGTTGAATAGTCATTACCAGAACGCATTACCAGAATGCATTCTGGTAATGCATTCCATTCCCTGACAGTTCTCCATGTAAAAAATTTACTCCTCACACCCCTCTTCACCATACTTTTACATAACTTCCGATGACTTCTGGTTCTTCCCCTCTCACCTTCTACTCTTTTTATAATCTTCTCTAGATTAATCTGATAAAATCCTCTCACTAACTTAAATGTCTATCATATGACCTCTTTGCCTCCTATCCATCAAACTCGCAATCCGCATATCTTCAACCTCTCTCCATAGCCAGCATTCCAAAGTCCCAACATTATCTTAGTCACTCACCTCTGGACCCACAATGTCTCCACATCCCATTGAAAACCAGTTGACTAGATCTGAGCACAGCAGTCCAAGTGTGGTCCGACCACCGTATAGGTGGTACAACCACTTTAAGAGTACTTCTTATCATAGAAGCACTATGATGTGCCTTCGAAAATTAGCAATATGCCCTCTCAACTTCAGTTTGCTGTCAATCATCACTCCTCTCATCATCTAATCTCATCCACTTCCTTCAGTATGGCACCATCGATATAGTACACAGCTTTATATTTCTGCACTCCAAAATGCAACATCTTGCACTTATTGATATTAAAACTACAACCCCACTCCTTTGTCCAAGTAAAAAGTCTATTCAAATCTTTCTGAAGGGTGTTAACATCGGCAGACAACTGAAGATCCCCAGTCAGTCCACATTATTACCAAATATGAATTATCATCATCTAAATCTGCATACTTTGTAGACTATATAACCATGTAAACACATAAAAATGTAATATAAATTATAAGAAAACTGTTATTTGAAAACATTCACAAAACTAGAATAATTTTTAATGTGGTTTAAAATATTAGAATATTACAAATTTTTCCAATTGGTTTTGAGGAGAGAATAGAAATAGCATATATTTCTATTCTCTCTAACTGTGGGACTGACTCTTGTGTGGGGAATAGTTTGTGCGTAGACTTCAGTTAATCATATACTAAACATGGGTCGAAAGAGTGGCACATTGGAAGCTAAGAAGTTTCATGTGGTGTGTCTATACAAAGAAGGCCAAACTCAACAGTTTATAGCTAAGGAATTGAAATGTTCTCAAGCATGTGTGCATAGAGTATTGAGATGGTATACTAATAACTGGAGTTTTCAAAATAATCACTTCAATAGTGGTCGAAATGTAATAACTACATCAAGAAATGAGAGGAGATTGAAGAATATTGTGAAGAAAAACCACTTCTGAAGTGTAAGGTATTTTTCAGCAGGAGATGGAAAGAACTAGGTGTGAATGTGTCTAAATCTATGACATTGAGATGACTTCACAAATTAGGTTTTAAATCACGTGTACCTAAGATGAAGCTGCTTATGACTTAAGCAAAAGGCAGCTAAAGTGCGATGGCGTAATCAAAGACTGTTATGGGGTTGAGTACTGGAGAAAAGTACTTTTTAGTGAAGAAAGTATGTTTTGTGTCTCCCATTGTCATCAAGGGATACGTATTTAGCATCTTAAGCAAAAAAGTATACGATAAAGAATGCATAAAACGTTCTGTGAAATTGCAACTTCTGTCATGGGATGAGCTTGTATGACTGCAGAGGGTCCAGGTAGAGTGTATGGTGTATGAAAGAGTTAATTCCAAAGTACGAAGAAATTCTTGAGCACTTTGTTACTGCCATTGGAAGATTTATGTGAAGGTGATTTCCTTTTTCAGCATGATTCAGCTTCTTGTCATACATCCAAGACTACTACTAGATGGCTTGAAGAAACACAAATCAGTGTAATTCCTTGGCTGGAAAACTCACCAGATTTAAACCCCATTGAGAATTTGTGGGGCATTATGAAGAAACATCTTCAAGAAGTTGCCCTAAGAGACAAAAATAACTTGTTTCTAGTCTGCAACCACATGGCCATTTTTTGAATTAAAAAAAAAAAAAAAAAGACTGAACTGTGAACCGTTGACGAACTGTCATAAAAGCTAGGGGGGTGGGATGCAACAAAGTACTAATTATCATGTTTCCCTTTGACTGTAATTTTGGTGCATTATTTTTGTATTATTCTAATATTTTGAACCAGGTTGAAAATTATTCTAATTTTGTTAATGTTTTCAAATAACAGTTTTTTTATAATTTATATTACATTTTTGTGTGTTTACATGGTTTCCATTGCTTTGGAATCCCCTTTCACTGCAAGACTTTCATTAAAGAAGTTGGTCAAGGCATAGCTAACCATTTTGCATATTCCTTAAAAAAATGTGTTGATATACCCTCCATTCCCACAGCC
The DNA here is from genome assembly GCF_054136105.1 of Typopeltis vanoorti. Lineage (NCBI taxonomy): Eukaryota > Metazoa > Arthropoda > Arachnida > Uropygi > Thelyphonidae > Typopeltis > Typopeltis vanoorti. The sequence continues at coordinate 51,061,805 of NC_143565.1, forward strand.
TTATTCATATCTAATCAAATCAACATCTGATACACCTGATTCTTTAACCTCTAATTCTAATAGTTTTCTATAATATATTTAGTTTAATCCTTTATCCAAGTGTGAGCAAACAAAGTTTGCACCTGAAAATATCTTCAGGACTGAATATGGTGTTGTACAACACCGGGCAACTCATAGCAAAGGTGGACCAAGCTAACTTCACTCCTATCCCAGTATCTCCCATAATGCAAAACACATCTCCTTGCAGATATGTATAATGTTATGCATTAAGGGATTGGCCACTACCCAGACTAGTTTCGACCTTTATTGAGGTCTCTTCAGTGGGAGCCAGGCCCAGAGGTGGCGATACCAGGCAGAAGCAATAGCGAGGTCATCCTTACCAATAGGAGTTGCCAAAAGGTGTGCCACCTTTTTTATTAAATTACTCTGGATTTAGAGAAAGATGTTGAAAGTTTATTTTTCACTTGGTTAGACTATAATAAATTTAGTTTAATCCTTTATACAAATGTGAGCAAACAAAGTTTGCGCCTGAAAATATCTTCAGGACTGAATATGGTGTTGTACTACCTTACTGGGGTAAGGTGGTGAAACACGTAGCAAAGTGGACCAAGCTAACTTCGCTCCTATTCCAGTATCTCCCATAATACAAAACACATCTCCTTGCAGATATGTATAATGTTATGCATTAAGGGATTGGCCAGTACCCAGACTAGTTTTGACCTTTATTGAGGTCTCTTCAGTGGGAGCCAGTCCCAGAGGTGGAGATACCAGGCAGAAGCAATAGCGAGGTCATCCTTACCTATATGAGTTGCCAAAAGGTGCCACCTTTTTTATTAAATTACTCTGGATTTAGAGAAAGATGTTGAAAGTTTGCTCACACTTGGATAAAGGATTAAACTAAATTTATTATAGTCTAACCAAGTGAAAAATCAACTTTCAACATCTTTCTCTAAATCCAGAGTAATTTAATAAAAAAAGGTGGCACACCTTTTGGCAACTCCTATTGGTAAGGATGACCTCGCTATTGCTTCTGCCTGGTATCGCCACCTCTGGGCCTGGCTCCCACTGAAGAGACCTCAATAAAGGTCGAAACTAGTCTGGGTAGTGGCCAATCCCTTAATGCATAACATTATACACATCCACAAGGAGATGTGTTTTTCATTATGGGAGATACTGGGATAGGAGTGAAGTTAGCTTGGTCCACCTTTGCTACGAGTTGCCCCGTGTTGTACCACCTTACCCCAGTAAGGTAGTACAACACCATATTCAGTCCTGAAGATATTTTCAGGTGCAAACTTTGTTTGCTCACACTTCGATAAAGGATTAAACTAAATTTATTATAGTCTAACCAAGTGAAAAATAAACTTTCAACATCTAATAGTTTTCCTTTCTGCATGTTGCACAGCATCATTTACACCACTGTGATATGCACTGAAATTGGTTATTAAATAAATCCACTTCACTACATCATATGCGATATTTACTGTGTTATGATAAATGGTTACAAATGTTAATTGCTCGCCATATAGTGGAAGAATTCACTTGAATTATCCTTGGCTTAACTGGCCTGTTTCCCTCTCATATTGCATTTTTCTTTCTTTAACATGCTTGTCAATTTTCTAGTACTTTATACTTCTCATGCATCTGATTGCCACTGATTGTCTCATACCTCCTCCATAACATCTTCTTTTCCAGCGGTACTTATTAAAGCAACCGATATAACCACAAGAAAGAACATATCGTAAAACCCTCTTTTTTCATCAAATTGTAATAATTTGTTCTTATTCTTTTTCTTTAATATCATTTTTGTTTTGCTTATCGTTTTGCTTATCAGAAATTTCCTGACCCCCCCCCCCCTTTGTGTATTGAAGATACAGGTTATTTTCTTATATGATTGTAAGGAAATTTGTTGCTGCTGCTTCCCTTTAGTGAACTTATATTAATGCAAAACAATTGGTTGATGTGGAAGATGTTTATCGACTTTCTGGAACAAGATTGGCCAAGTTTTCTGCATCTCTAATTTCATCATTATTTTTGCATCTCTAAAATATGATAATTTTGTATTTAATTCCAGAAGACCCAATGTTTTAAGATTATGAATGTGTTGTATGTGTAAATGAGTAGAAGGGTCACTAATCTTTTTATTCCCCACACACACACACACTCACTCTCTCTCTCTCTCTTACTTAATTATATATATATATATATATATATATATAAATAAATAAACTTAGTTTTCACGTATGCAGAATGGTGAAACATCAAGTATATAGACCTGAGGATAGAACCTGAAGTTAGGGGAGAATTTATTTAGGATTATAGGATGTATTATAACAGAATTAGTCAACAAACATTTAACAGTATACTTTGAAAAAAAAGTAAAAAAAAAAAAAAAAACACCTGAAGAAGAGCAACTAAAAATGTTCATATATGGAGGGATAAAAGTTTTACAGTGGCTGTACTGCATAATTCAGAAAATATGGTCAGAAGGTCAAATTTCAAGGTGATTGGTGTAGATCTCTTGTGGTACCCATTTATAAAACGAGAAATAAAACAGTGTGAGAATTGCAGAGGAATTTCGCTATAGTGTTCTAGGTAGGATTTATGCAGAGAAGAAACTAAGTTTATACTTGAGAAGAAACTAAAAAAATTGTCAAAGACAAACTTGAAGAAAAGCAGTCACAATTCTGCCAAAGTGTCAGAATCAGATTTTTACTTGAATACAGATAGTTAAAAATCATGAGAATATAACAAGGATCTGTATTTAAGCTTTGCAGATTGGGAAAGGCAACCAGGTGCCAAGCTCTTCAAGACACAACTATATGGGGTAAATGGTACATTGTACTAAGTGATATACAGCATATATTTAAGTTTTAAGTCAGAGTTAAAAATAAAGGAGACAGGAAAATGATTTGATGTAAAATCAGTTGAGACAAAGGTGCACAGTGTTTCCACTGTTATTTGTCATCTTTTATGAATCAGATGATGAAGGGAAGTAGTATTAAATCTGTTATCAGAATTGGAGAGGTTTGCAGGATTCAATAACTAAATCAAATAATCGTAACAAGTATGTTGAAAATCAGCAGCAAAAAGACATGCTATAAAAATAGGCAGGAACATTAAGAGTTTCAGCTGCATTCAGAAAACAAGTGAAACATCAGCTATTGAGCACAGTTTTTAGTGAAGATGGTTAGTTGGTAGTGTTTTGGATTTATTGGCTGAAGCAGCTAAGCTGTTATGCCAGTGTTTGAGCACAAATCCGGCATGTACTCAATATTCCATCCAATTATTTTGATACAGTATAGCAGTAAAAACACTAAAATAAAATACATACTAAGAAAAAACTAGGTTATTATTGTTGTTTTATGAAAAGTGTAGGGGCAAGATTTTTTTTTATATATATAAAAGAGGGAGATGTCTAAAAAGTTTGAACACCACTGAGTTAAATTTTAATGTTTCATACTTTTTCTAATGTCCTCATAGAATCATTGTTTTGGGTAGCTAACCACGACATATGTCGTGGTTAGCTACGTTTATTCATATATCATCACGTAGTAATGACATTTAATTTAAAAGATGATTACAGTTTACATAATATCATGAATGTAAACTGTTTTTGAAAACAGGACTTGGGTTAAAGCTGAGCATGATTTTTTTTCCCCTCCCTTGATCCTTTTTATGTACATTATTACATATATCTTAAAATAATATCTATAGGAAGCCATAAACATTAATGGTTTAAGAGTAACAGTATTCAAAGATACAGAGTACTACTGAAATAAAAAAATCCCTGAAATGATAAGAAAATTCAAATTTCTAACTCTAGAACATTATCATGAAAATGAAAAACAACCTTTTTTTTTAAAAAAAAAAAGGTTTAACACACATGTAAAGGAAATTAAATTTATTTGCAATTCTTATGTATTTTTCATTATAACATGAGCATCATTCAGGGAGAGAGCAAAAGAATTGGAACATTCAAAATATTAACATAAGAATGAGTTAAACAGTATGAGTCACACTTTCATGTCTCAGTTGCAGCTGAGTGAGCAGGAGATAACACTATTAAAGTACCAAGAAACCAGGCCAGGTATTGTTTTGTAATTTTAAAAAAATAAAAATAAAAGTAATGAATAATAAAACTTATGAACAGTTTATGGTTATTACTTCCCAAAACTTAGAGACTCATGTTAACTCATTTTTGTGTTAATATTTTGAATGCTGTAACCAATTCTTTTACTCTCCTTGAATGATGCTGCTCATGATGTATAGTAAGTGAAATATATAAGAGTTGCAAATAAATTCTGATTTCCTTTACTTGTGTTGAGCCTTTTATATATACAGGGTGTTCGGGATAAATTTGACATATTTATAATTAATTATATTTTTCCGTAAGTTACATGTATTAACACACACTTCTCTTCATTTAAAAGTTTGGACCCTTCTTCATTCATATACAAGATGTCAGAAAGGATGGATAGCTGGAACCCACCTGAATCATGGAAGAGAATAACTTGTATCATGATGATTCGTGCCCGCCATCAAAATAAGGATATTACGACTGCTGCCCAATGCTCCCTGAATACAGTAAAAACAATCGGGCATGAACTAGAGACTTGCAATGGTGACTACGAGGATGTAGCAAGAAGAAAGATCCCTAGCAGACGATCTGATTGCGTTCGTACAGCAGAATTCCTCGCAAATCTGCAGGAACAGGTGTTGAAGAACCCTGGCATTGGAATTCGGGCTTTGTTCGTGGAGTTGCTAACTGTAGTCAAGCCCTGGATAACAAGGGTAGCCAATGGTAGGCCGTATGTATGGCAGCAGGATTCGGCCCCTTGCCACACCTCTGGGAAAAGTCAAAAATGGTTGTCTGAAAATTTCTACGACTTCACCAGTCCAAATGTTTGGCCTCCAAACTCCCCAGACCTTAACCCCATGGATTATTTTGTATGGGGCGCAGTTGAAAAAGACACCAATCGCACTTCCAGTAATACAAAAGCCCAGTTAATGGATAAAATTAAAACAGTTTTTGCTGCCCTTCCCAGGGAGACTGTAGCATCAGCTTGTTCGAGGTTCCGAAGCAGAATTGAAGCTGTGATCGATGCTAATGGTGGTTATTTTGAGTAAATCTTGTTGATAGTATTGTAATTAACTCTGCCTGTAATGTTTTTTTGTCAATTCATTAAATTTAATAGATACAAAGAAGATTTTCTTTTTCCTTACGAAACTGTCAAATTTATCCCGAACACCCTGTATATATATATATATATATATATATATATATATATATATATTATGTCTACCACACATTTCTATAAAACGTCTAGAAAAACTACAATAAATTTAAAAAAAAAATAGTTATGCAACTTGACAACACAATGTCAAGATATGAGACACTTCCATGTTTTTAATCATCTACACTTTTTATTCAAAAATGCATTAACATTTTGTTAGTTAATAATTCTTGCTGCCTTCATGTAAGGATTAAGACCTAAGTTTTTATTAGGTACACATGAAAAGCATAAAAATGTGTTAAATTTTTTTATTCATATGTACAATTTATTTCCAAGCCTTAGCTAGATGATTTATTGCATCTGAGTGAAATATTTACTTTTGATTGAAAAGCTGTTATTTCTGATTGTTAGGCTCTTGAACCTTTTTTGACTAGCAGTTCCTTTTCAACACAATTCTTTTATCATGAATCCCTTTCAAAAAATTATTGCAAACCACTTAGCTTATATTCTTTGAAATCCAATAATAGTTCTGAATTTTTATAAGCAGTATTGCCTAACAATATGAAATTCTTAAGTACCTATATGTAAACAGTGGTCTTTGAGAATAAAAAAAATGGTGGAAAATATATTTATTTAACACAATCTATATGTATGATAGTGAACTAATTATAACCAGTGTATGTGATAAAATCGTTAAACAATATATGTAGTTATAAGGTCAAAATAAAGCATAAACTCTGTATCGAGCCTTGATAAGACCCCATCTGGACTTCTGTGCCCAGTTATGGGCACCAGGGTTTCTTCGTGATGGGGAGGAAGTGGAGAGGGTCCAGAGACGAGTGACCAAGATGATAGCAGGTCTGTGGAATGAACCTCATGAGAATAGGTTGAGGATTTGTGGGTTGCAGAAATTGGACGATAGGCGAAGGAGGGATGATATGATTGAGACATTCAAATTACTGAAGGGTTTTTATAAGATTGATCCAGAAGATATTTTTGAAAATATGACTGGTGGTGGGAGGACTAGGGGCCATGCATGGAAGCTGGGCAAGAGCGTGGTTGACAAGGGTGTTAAAGCTAGGTTTTTTACTTGGAGAGTGGTGAATGAGTGGAATAAGCTTCCGGAGTCTGTTGTGGGTGCTACGACCGTGAATGAGTTCAATACAAGATATGATAGATACTGTGTGAATGTTGAATAGTTGTTCCAGACATGATGTTTAGGGCCTCCCTCGATGAGTCTGTCGACTCCTTGAAGTTTCCCGGAACAATAATAATAATAATAAATTTGATGTAATTGTTGGGCTTTTTTAGCTGAACAAAGTGTAGCAATATATGGTTCTGCATCAAGTTAGTTCCAGCATTTTGACTTTGATGAGGTGTAAGTTGAAAAAACTCTCACACACGAGTAGTTAAAATGAGAGACCAGTTTGGATATTCTGTTTTTAACCCAAGCCAAAAATTTATAAGAATTCTAGCAAATGACTTCTTTACAAATGACACATTACGAGTGTGGATAGCCCTAATTTCCAAGAAATGAAGAACCTAACTTACACCATATTTACTCTTTTTTTAATATTTGTTTCTATGTTTTTTGAACAACTTTATATAGTATTTTCAAATTTTGACCAGCTGAATGAATTTTGAGGTTTTTGAAAGTTATCTTGGGGACGAATTTGAGGAATGATTTTCATGTTCCCTATTGACCTTGTATTTCAGCTTTGTTTTGTATACTTTCTAATCTTAAACCAGCACTTCATAATGGTTTAAGATTAGCATTTGAATACTATGAACTCATGCTAAAAACAATTTAATACTACATAGCATTCAAATCCAACTCAGCATATTGCAGTTCAGCTACCAACATTTACATGACTCAAGTTTGTTTGAATGGTGTGATGCATTGATACATAGATGCTCATTTCCACCCCAACTACCTGTCATGTGTACTCTTTGTAACAGCATATGACTCGAGCCATAGCCAAATACACCAAAGAGCCAAAACGTTATGACCAGTGCATCTTCATGCAGATCTAAGCAAATCGAAATGCCATTGCATGTGCAGGTCATGAAACTGTATAAACAACATTTTTGAAAATTATGGAGACAACTACCGTGTTTGAATAAAAACTTTAGTTTAATATAACTAAAATCTACAATTCGACGTTTCGACCTTTATGTCAAGGTCATCTTCTGGAGCGTACAAATATACACAAGAAACAAGCTATACTACAATCAAACTGGTTCGTTAAAGACAGTGACCAACCGCTACCACAATTGTTGGCCTGACCTCTGGTGGAAAAAAATAATAAAAAATAAATTATACATCAACGCTAGAGTCCTATTATTTGTGTTGTCTACTATATACATATATTAACATCATTCCAGCCATTTGGAGTGGGATGGTTTCTAATACTAGCGGATTGGCTAGAGTCCTGACTTATGTTGAATCTTTCATATTAGGAAGGCTGAATGTATGCCATCCAGATCCTTGGAATTTTCATGCCATCTTTGTTATTGATATTTGGGTGGTTTATCAGGATTTCTCAGGATTCCTTAAATTTTCTTTCGTACCAGGTTTTTGTGCGGTGTAAGATGCAGGTGCTTTTCCAGTTGATTTGGTGTAAGGTGTTAAGTGCGTGGTCTGAGAGGCCTGCTTCACCATAATGGTTATATTTAATGTGTCTGTGTTCTTTCTTGCGTATAGGGATTGTCCGTCCTGTTTCACCAATGTACGGTAAGTTACAGGTGTAGCGGATGCAACAGACTCCAGGATGTGCTAATGGGAGGAGAGGATCCTTAGAGGAGCTGAATATGGTTTTAAGTTTAGTGGGTGGTTTAAAGGTGGCATTAAGGTTATAATGTTGTAGGATTCTGTTGATTTTTTCCTATGACCCTTTAATGTATGGGATGGCTATGGTTTTACTGTAATCTAGATTCGTTTTTGTTGTAGTTTTATAGAGTATTTTATTGACAGTATTTTTGTTATAGCCATTATTTATGATTGTGTCACTAATGATTTTTAGGGCCTGCTCGTTAGAGCAAATAGTTGTGGCTCTGTTTTTAAGGGTGTTAATTACTCCATATTTTTGTGATGGGTGGTGGTATGAATTCGCATGTATGTATTGGCCAGTGTGTGTCAGTTTTCGGTAGACGGTGAAGGATAGACTGCCTGAAGGAAGACGTGTAACTAGTGTGTCTAGGAACGGGAGCAAATTTTGGTTTTCGATTTCGATGGTAAATTGTATGCGTTCGTGTTGTTTGTTCAGGTGGCTGAGGAATGTGTTTAGCTTTTGTCGCCCGTGCGGCCAGATCACGAACACATCAACTTATCTGAGCCAGACTGTCGGTCGTAGCATGGCGGAATCAAGAGCCCTTTGCTCAAAGGTTTCCATGTAGAAGTTAGCGATTGGGGGGAGGGTAGTGGTGAGCCCATGGCTGTACCTTCTTTTTGTAGGTAGAATTTGTTTTTGCCACATGAAGAAACTGGACTTTAGTACATGGGCAAAGAGGGCCGTAATGTCGGGTGGAAATTTGTTCTGTAGTAGGAGAATTGTGTCATTGATGGGGACATTAATGAAAAGGGCAGAAACGTCAAAACTGACTAATAAGTCGTCTTTGTCGAGTGTTATGTTTTTGATTTTGTTTATAAAGTGTTGTGTGTTTTTTTTAAAAAAAAAAAAAACAATTTATAAACAAAATCAAAAACATAACACTCGACAAAGACGACTTATTAGTCCGTTTTGACGTTTCTGCCCTTTTCACTAATGTCCCCATCAATGACACAATTCTCCTACTACAGAACAAATTTCCACCCGACATTACGGCCCTCTTTGCCCACGTACTAAAGTCTTGTTTCTTCGTGTGGCAAAACAAATTGGCAGAAAATAAATAGCGATATTAAATGTTTATAGGAATGCAGTTGCAGCAGTTAGAATAGATGAGGATTTGGGGAAATGGCTTAGAACAAGCAGAGGTACTAGACAGGGGGGACCCGATATCACCAATCATTTTCACTGCACATTTAGAAAGAGCAATGGATAAAATGAAGGAAGATGCAAAAGGAATATCAGTTAATGGAATGAGAATTAACAATCTGAGATTTGCAGATGACACTGTTATTATTGAAAAAGACAAAAGAGAACAAAAAAAAAAAAAACACAAACTGTTAAATGAGGAAGGGAAGAGAATTGGACTTGTTATGAAATGAACTTGGAAAAAACAAAGACAATGGTATTTGGTGAGAAGAACATGAAACAAAAGATACAAGTGGATGGAATTGATATAGAAAATGTAGAACAATTTACATATTTGGGAAGTAAAATGACATGATTTGGACTGTAAAAAAAAGAAAGAAAGATTACGATTGCAAAGGGAAGAACAAATCTGAAGGCCATGGATAACATCTGGAAAAGTAAAGTGATCAGCCTGCAAACAAACAAAGAGTACTATAAACAAGCATCTTTAGCGGTGTACTGTATACATGGGTAATAAAAATCAAGAAAAAGAATTTTGGCATTTGAATGACCATGTTACAGGAAGATTCTAAGACTAGGATGGGTACAGAAAATCGCAAATGAAGAGCTCTGTCGGAAGATACAACCAAAGGAGAATTTAATGCAGAAGATTATGCAATGGAAGCTGCAATTATTTGGACACATATGAAGAATGAGTGAGAACAGGAAGATAAAGACATTCATGTTTGGTATTATGGATGGTGTAAGCAGAAGAGGTAGATCATACAGAGAATGGATAGACAACATAAAGGACTGGTGTGGAATGGGTTTACAGAAACTGTGCACTGGACAAAGAAAGGTGGAAGAAGATAGTGAAGGAGGCATCAGATACCATCGGGCAGTGAGCTCATGGTTCGTGATGATGATGATGATATTAATGTCTCAGAATGTTAGAACAGTTTTCATGTCAATAAATGCTTTTCAATTTTCTTTTGGTTAACAGTTATATTTAATTTCTTATTTATTGATTCTTTTGATATAATCATGCACTTTTTTCCCCTTCAGGTAATTAATCCCATGTCTAAACTTCTGTTATAAATTTCCGTGACTAAGTTTTGAAGATCATCTTCAGATTCAAATATAAAGACTGTCATTTGCATACCTGAAGTTGTTGAAGTTCCTACCCACTACTTTTACACCCCTTCAATTCTGCAATATCTTTATAAACTTGCTAACTATATATATGTATTATACAGTAAGGGTGATAAGACACATCCTTGTCTTATTCCTTTTTTTATTTCAAAGTTGTCAGAATATGCATTTTTCTATCTTATTGAGGCCATTTGATCCTAGCATATATTTGTAATTGCAAATATTGAATCAAATGCTTTGGTGTAATCAATAAAACAAAGATATATGCTTTTCTGGTTATTGAAGCTTTTTTCACATAATGTTTTTGCATTGAAAATTCCTTCTCTTGTACCTTCGTCTTTTTGAAAACCTGATTGTCTTCTATTTCTATTGACAAAGTGCCTTTCATTCTTTCTAGGATTATTTTCAGTAGTAATTTTGTAACATGGCTTGTTAAACTTATTAGTCTATATTCTGAACATTAAAAAGTTCTTGAAATTTTGGGAATAGTGACAAAGATTGATTTCCTTAGATCATCAGAGATGTATCCTGTATTATAGATATTATTAAAAATAACCTTTAGGTCATTAATTGTGCTTTCATTTAATTTCTTTAACAATTTGATAGGGATCTGGTCTGGGCCTTGTGTTTTACCTGTTTTCATTTGACTTAGTGTATTCTATTTCTTTATATGTAATTGGTTCATCATCCATGTTTTGTATATCTGGTGTGTCTGTGCGAGCATTCGAACAGTTCTTTTCCATATTCTTTCCATCTTTTTATGATATCTTGTGTCTCTAGTAGTATTTTTCCATTTTGATATTTTATACAAAGATTATGGTTGAAATTTTTCTTTTTATTTGTCAGAGCTTGACTTATGCATTTCTTTACTATTGTGTTTGTTGTCCAATTCCTCTATTTCTTTACATTTTTCATTTAGCCACTTGTCTAGCCTTCCTACATTCATTTTTTTTTATCATTTTACTGAGTATTCTATACTCAGTAAAATGTATTTTTATTGCATATTTTTCTTTTTTCATCTTTCATTCATAAGTTCATAAATTCAATAGGGTTATGGTCTGAACCTCTACCTGCACCTAGGTATGTTTTAATGTTAGTTATATTTTTGTGTTTTTATTTATCATTATAAAATCTATTTGATTTCTTATAAAGTTATCTCGGTTTGTCCAAGTATATAGTCTGCAGTTTGATGTTGAAAGAAAGTATTCATTATGCATAGGTTGTTTTGAATGCAGAATTGTATCAATCTCTCACCTCTTTCATTTCTTTTGCCCAATCCAAATTTTCCAACAACTGGATTTTCTTCTCCTTCTCCAACCTTTGCATTCAAGTCACCCATCACTGAGTATCTCATTTGATTTTACATATTCTATAGATTTTTGTAAGTTATTATAAAAATCTTCTATTTCTTCATCATTGTGAGTCATAAACCTGGATAATTAGATGTTAAAAGACTTTGCGGCTAATTTAATAAGTATCATTCTTTCATTTATTCAATAAAAAAAAAAATTGTGTGCTCGTGCATGCCTCAGCATATCATTTGATCACTTTCTGTAAAAAGTAGTTGATATGTGGAATCTGAAAAGACAATAATTCAGGTTAAAATGATATAAATATGAGGTCTGTTCAAAAAAGGTTCTGGTACATAATTTATTTAAAAATACAACAATCTCTCTATTAATGCGTCTAATGGGTTCTTTAAAATGAGCATATTAATCGAAAATGCGCTAATTAAATATCATAACCCATCGGAAAAAAGTATAATTCGTTCCTCAAATTTCTTTTTTGACTGTTAACTTTTTTTTTATTTTTATAAAAGAATTAGGTTGTGTCTCATGGCTAATTAAAGCAAAATCATGAAGCTGAAAGACAATAAAACATATTCAGAATATAAATTTATTATTCTACTTCTTAACAAAGAATTGAGCTAACGTAGTTTCGCATGCATTCCGTTTCTTTTTTTTTTTCATACAACTGACAGTATGGCCCCTATTGCCTCTTCTACAAATTTTTGAATTAGGTTGTGTCTCATGGCTAGTTAAAGCAAAATCATGAAGCTGAAAGACAATAAAACATATTCAGAATATAAATTTATTATTCTACTTCTTAACAAAAAATTGAGCTAACGTAGTTTGGCATGCATTCTATTTCTTTTTTTATTTTTTTTCATACAACTGACAGTATGGCCCCCTATTGCCTCTTCTACAAATTTTTCTGCTTCTCTCTTCATCAGGGTCAGCCGCTAAGCATTGCTACTTAAAAACTTCGATTGCACGAAAAATATTTTCAAATTGTTTCTGTGAAATCTCTTTGGGCTGACTGTCAGTGGTTAAATTTTCTTCATATTCTTCAGGATCTTCTCATTGTGCATCTAAATTTAGCAGATTAGAATCACTCAATTCCTCAGAATGAGATTTAATTAACTCTTGGACATTATCATTGTCAATCTCATCAAAGCCCAGTTCATGCCCGATGTTGGCAATTTCCTCAACAATATTATCCATTTCATTTGAAAAGCCTCTAAAATCATTTGCACAATCTGGAAAAATGTGCTTCCAAATGGTTCGCATACTGCTAGCAGTAATTTCATTCGGCTTTATAACCAGGCTTAAGGCTTAACAAAAAAATCTTGGAAAGCATTTGCTTCCAAGAAAAGGTGGTTTCATCGACATTAATATTTGTTGGTCACAATAGCCCCCTTCTTCCACAATTTTCTTCAAAATTCTGGATAATTTGTAGCCACCTCGTTATATGCACTTTCAGCTTTGCCTGTGATTCAAACATTATATAGGCTATTTCTCTTTCTGAAACGCTCAAACCACCCAGCACTAGCATGGAATTCTTCTTTTCCATCATTAATAGCCCTTTCTTTCAAGTTTGCAAAGAGACTTAATGCTTTTGATTTAATAAGGTCAGTGCTTAGCAACCCCGTTATTTGATCCATGTAGAAGTCTCTCTAATTCGATCATTATAATTCTTTGATTTTGAGTTGTCTGCATGCATGATGAACTTGAAGCAGCCTTACCTTTCTCTTTGTATTCAGCAGTTTTGCTTAACATTGTTCTTATAGTTGATTCACCCATTTTATGTTCTTGTCCTATCTTTGCTCTGGACTTGCCTTGTTCATTTTTCATTATTATTTTAAAGTTTCTTCCAATGAGATTACTTTTCGAATCTTTTTCATACTTCCATGTTTTTGCTCACATTCTTTTATTCATGACTAAAGGTTGGGAAAATACTTTAAAATAAAGTAAGGAAAACAATTGCAAAGGAGGCATGAGATATGATCAGCAAAATGCTATGTAATAAGCAAATGACATAAATTTTGGCAGTACATTTGGAACATAGTGTACATGGAAATTTCTTTTCTTTGTAGAAGAAATTTCATTTCTTCTAAATCCGTCACTTAATTTAAACCATAATGGTAGTCTCTCAAATTTCAAAATTCTCCAAAACAGTGACTTCAATTGCTCGCTATCAAAGCCTATTCATGACTAATTGCGTGTGTTGAGGTTTTATTATTAAGAGAGACCTCCAAGGAGTCGGATTCATTGAGGGAGGCCACATAACACTTGCACCAGCTGTCATACCTTTTTTCTTGAAGTCATTTACACCATCTGCACTCACATGTTCCAAAGGCAATCCTTCCCAATCACACCTGAAAGATTTTTCTTTCCCCTCTGTGAAAGAAAAATCTAGCTCTCACCATATTCATTCTCAATTTTCATGGATATCATCTTGTCTTCTCCCTCACCATCCATAAAATGAAAAATTCCATCTACTGATATCCTCTATGAACTTCTCAGAAGTTTGTCTCACTCATATCAGCCTCTTTCTCTTGTTTGCTAGTGTGTGCAGCCCATTCCACAAGCCCATTATCATTATTAACACTTCTTTGGACTCTCTCAATTGTAACAGCATCACCATGCAAACCAGGAGACCACACTTGTGCACAGTAGTCCAAGTAAGGCTATATTAAGACCTTGTAAAGAGGCAAGGTGATTTCCTTATCCTTAAATGTCCAGGTTCAGTTCATCATTGCAATTATCCTCTCAGTTGTATTTCAATTTCTGCTATATTGGCCCTTAAACTCGTCCTTCAACTATTAATTGTATGTAGTTAACTTCATATGTAGTTTTCTTGCAAATGTTAAGTAATTTTTAAATTTATTTTGTTTTTATTTACTAAATTCTTTAAATTCTCTGTACTTTTATATACCTTTAATGAACCATAAACTCCTTTGTCTGTTGGCTAAGTTTGCTTATTGCTGTAATAATGATTATTACATTTTCCTATGGGTTCCTGTAGTACCATGCGACTGCCTGGAGAGAAGTAGAATAGAAGCACTCTGTAGCATCTGTTGTCATTCTGTTCTTGCTTCGTGCAACAATAGTTTTTTTTTTACATTCACTCTGATGTGATGAGATTCTTTCTCACCATAAAATGTGTTTTATGTTAAATGCTTTATTTTTCTTTATGTAAATTGTGAATTCATCTTCAATTTATTACACTTTGCCTTTGTTACAAAGATGTAACATTTAATTGCTACAAAGATATGATTGAAATGTAGGTGTTGCCTTACTTACATTGGGAGCATTGTGTACAGGAGGATAAAAATGATTTGATGCTCATTTGTTATTGCTCTTACATTACAAAATGAATGATTATAAATATTAGTTCTTATTAGTATGGTATTATTTCTGTAGTTTATTATTTTGCCTTTTCATGAATATAACTTATTTATATTGCTTATTTTTGAGTAATATGTACATGTATATTTTCTTTGAAGAGGTTCCAATTGATTGGTCAGATCATGCACTATGGTGGCCAGAAAAGAATCTTTGGTTGTCTCACACTCGATCAACTTTGGATCAGTATGGTGTTCAGGCAGATGCAGTACTTCATTTTACACCAATGCATAAAATATTACGGGTTCAACTTCCAGATCTTCGCTGTGTTGAGGCTAAAGTGGATTTTTCTATCAAAACCTTTACTGCTGTTGTAAATTTCTGCAAAATCATAGGTAAGTATATTTTAAGAATATACTATCCATCTTAGAAATCATAAATATGCTTTGCTATAGCACATTATATGTAGTTGATTTTGAATAGAATCAGTGGCAACTAATGGAAAATGAAAAACAATGCAGAGATTGATTTAGAAAAATGCTGTTTAATAGAGAATACCATGCTTTGGTATTCCCTATTAGGACAGTTTGTCTACTGGCATTTTTTTTTTTTTTTTTTTTTTGGTTCTCAAATACCATATAAACTTTCAATTCTTGCCAAAAGATAAGGTTAAAAAAAAAAAAACAGCATGGTTTTTTTTTTTTTTCTTTCAGAATATAGTCTGGAAAATGATACTATATATAAGCCTTGCTTTTTTCCTTTATCTTTTTGTTGATTGAAAAACAGTTTTTCTGGTACATTAGTTAAGAAATGTTTTATACTAGCCTCTTCAATATAGGTACGTAAGCTGTCACATTTGTAAAAAGAAAAAAAAATGAGATGGAAACTTATATGAAGTAAATTATTAGGTGTAAAATTTTCACCCAAGTATCAAGGGCATCTTTACAACAACAATGATACACAGAATAAAATGCAATAAAAAACAATTTTAAAAAGTTTAAAATATAAAATAAATGCTGTCTCACTATATGTAAGGACAACAGATGGTCAGTAATTTCCTAATTTAAAAACATTATTTAAAAAAATAAAAAGAAAAAGAAATTAATAATCAGGAATTCACATAAGATTAATATAATATTTCCCATAAAAATGGATAACTGAAAACCATCAGATCTGTTTAAGTTCGGTTGATGTAAAAAGGCCTCACAGCTCTCCTTGTATAAACTCTACAAGGAATCTTTTATGTTAAAGTTTTGTTTTCTTCAAAAGAGCCCTATGTTTAGTTTATGAAAAATGGCTTTGCTGAGTACTTTATCAAGAAAATCTTGAACAGTTTTAGGCCACCATTCTCTAGATTTCCCAAAGATATCTATCAATTTCCACTTCCATATATTAAAGGAATTTCTGTACGTATTGCTAAAGTTCTAAGACCTCTTAATATAACAGTATCCTTTTTTCCTATCAGGAAAATCTCTATCTTCCTTTCTTCACTCAGTTTTTTAGGTGCCAACCAAATCTCCCGCCTTCTGTCGGGAGGAACATAAATCACATATCCAGTATCTTGAACCTCAGCAGTCTGGCCAAGCAGAACATTCTGTTATTTTTTAATTGAATACTACACATGAAAGGTTGTAAAGGAACATCATCATCAAATTCCTGCTATGTACCCTCAAGGGGTGTACAGGATATGATAGTACTACATGAAAAAAATTACATCATTATTAATTTCCTATCTACAATTTTCCTCCAAATCAGTCTGTTACTTGTCAAGACTCCAACATTATCAGATCTTATATTTCTATCCTCTAAGGCACTTTGTACCGTATCAATCCACCTATATCTTGATCTTCCTCTTGGTTGTTTTCCTGCCAACCTGGCAGAGAACACTTGTTTTGCTAATCTTTCCTCGCCCATTCTGTTTAAGTGACCATACTACCTGAGATTAGCTCTGCTAACGCATTCCAGGATGCTGACAATGTCAAGTTCTTTCCTAATATCCTCATTTTTAATATGATATTGCCACTGATGCCATGTATTCATGCCTATAATCTTTCTCAGGA
The DNA here is from genome assembly GCF_054136105.1 of Typopeltis vanoorti. NCBI lineage: Eukaryota > Metazoa > Arthropoda > Arachnida > Uropygi > Thelyphonidae > Typopeltis > Typopeltis vanoorti. Next base: position 51,078,835 of record NC_143565.1, read on the forward strand.
CTCTCATATCTGTGGTCTCTAGTCTTTGGTCAAGTGTTTTACTTCTGACCCAGCTCTCAGATCCATAAGTTAAAACTGGTTTGAACACTGTCTTGTATACAGCTAATTTAGTGTTCCGACTAATTTCTCTCTTATTCCATATGAATTTATTCAATTGACTTCCCACCATACCAGCTTTGCTGATTCTGTTGTCTATTTCTATATTTAATTTACCATCTTCAGTAAAAATCGTGCCTAAATAACTGAAATGTTTTACTTGTTCCACAGGTTCTCTATTCACAACATAGTTGACATTTTCAATGATTCTGCCTATTTTCATTGTCTTTGTCTTTTTATTGCTGACCTTCATACCATATCTATTACAACAGCTATTCAATTTAGTCAGAGAATCTTGCAGACATGTAGCGGATTTATTTAGAAGTATAACATCATCCACATAAAGCAAAGAGCTGACATTAACATCTCCAATTTTGATATCATGTTTAATACCACTTTCCTTCATAATGCGATCCATAGAGATAATGAATAACAGAGGGGATAATGTACATCCTTGTCTCACACCAGATTTAACATTAAACCATCTTCCTGTACTTCAATTCTAACTGCTGACTTACAACTCAAATAAAGACTATTGCTTGATATAATGTCCCATTGACACCATATAACTGCAGCGTATTGAATAGCTTCTCTCTTGTCACCTTGTCATATGCCTTTTCCAAATCGACAAAACTTAAATACAGATCTTTGTTATATTTCCATGCTTTCTCGACTATTTGTCGTAAAGTGAAGATCTGATCCTGACAGCCTCTATTTGGCCTGAATCCAGCTTGTTCTTCACCAAGCTTTTCGTCCACAATTCTTCTCAACTTTCTCAAGTATACTTACATAAATCTTGCCAGGAAGACTCAGTAGGGAAATACCTCTGTAATTCTCACATGCAGTTTTATTTCCCTTTTTATATATGGGTACTATGAGTGCTCTACTCCAATCATTGGGAATTTGTCCATCATGTCCAGGCCTTCTGAACTATGCAGTGCGGCCACTGTAAGACCCTTATACCACCATACTGAAGCATTTCTGGTCAAATATCATCTACTCATGCTGCCTTTCCACATTTCAAGCGTTTGATGGCTTTTTCTACTTCAAGTATGGATGTGTATTCCTGACTGCATGCCTGTTCAGTGTTTTTTACCACTGTGCTGTCATCACTGCTTGTTTCATTTAGCAGTTTTTCAAAGTAATTACTCCATACTTCAAGGATATCTTTTTCTCCCGTTTTCATGCCACCTTTATCATCTCTAATTCCTTTTACAGCACTCTTTCCTCCATTCCTAAGCTTCTTCAGCAACCTCCAGAATATTTTGCCACCTTCTTGATATTTATTTTCTATATTCTTGCCAAAATCCTCCCATGACTTTTGTTTAGCTAGTTTGACACAGTGTTTAGCATTCTTGCATTTGTCTCTATATTCTCTAAGAGCAGCACAAGCTGACTTATTTGATAGGAACTTTTGATATGCTTTCTTCTTTTCCTTCACTGCCTCTTTAACTTCCTGTGTCCACCAGGGAGTTCCGATTTTTTTTATCCTTACAGACAACCTCACCACATGCCTCTCTGGCAGAATCAATCAATGTTTTCTTCAGAGTTTGCCACTGAATCTCCAAGGTTTGATTCCTGTTCTCAAATTCTTTCATTTTTTCTTCAATAATCTTTGTGTATTTTAGTCTACAGTTCACATCCGAGAGCTGCTCAACTTTTATTCGCTTTAAAACTTTCTTACATGTTATTCTTTTCAATATGAAATTCAATTTTATCTTGCTCAAGACTAGATAGTGATCACTTCCAATTTCAAATCCTCTGTACACTCTGGTGTCCTGCACCAGGGAGAAAACATCACTATCAACAATAACATAGTCAATGAGACTTTTCTTATTCCTTGCCTCTTCTCTCCATGTGAATTTGTGCACATTTTTATGTTGGAACATGGTGTTAGTAATAACAAGTCCATGTCCTGAGCAGAAATCCAACAGATATTTGCCATTATTATTAGCTTTGCTCTTTTCTCCAAATTTTCCCAAAATATTTTTGTATGTCTGACAATCATTTCCTACTCTGCTATTTAGATCCCCAACAATGACCAACGTTTCATTTTTCATTGTGTCAGTTGCTTTTTCTAAAGCCTCAAAAAATTTCTCCACTTCTACCTTAGTTGAACCTTCTGTGGGACCATAGGCACAAATAAGTCTCATTGTCCAGTTGCCCATTCTCATATTTGCCCACATTACTCTACTTGAGACTGACTGCCATTCAAGAAGATTAGCCTCGTATTTTGTGTTGGATACTATGGCTACTCCTTTTCCTAGATTGTCATTGCCTGAATATAACATTTTGTATTTATTGCTCAGAAAGATCTCACCAGTTTTTGTCTTTTTTGTTTCAGTCACCCCTATTATGCAATCTGATACTTATCTAATTCCTCAGCTAGCTCCATTTTTTTGCCATTCAGGCTTCTTACGTTGATAGTACCGATCTATAACTCTGGTGATGTTGAGTTGGGGTTTGTTTTCAGATTTGTTCCAGTAGCTGAGTTTTCGCTGTTCGCCCTGGTTCCCTGGAGAAAACGACGGGGGCCTTGTTTAACCGGGCGACGCCCCAGCCAGCATGAAATTTTGTCTTGTTGTACCATCATTTTTTATTTTGGTTTAACCAATAAGAATACAATTTGGTCGGCTAAATCCCAAATTGCCAGCCCATCCTCGTTCATTCAGTATCCAAGTAGATACCCAACAGGGTGCACCACGAGTAGGTGAGGATTGGACATTAGGTCATAAGCCCTGGTTGGTTCTCCGCATTCCTTTAAAGGCTATTGGAGGTCTCCTCTCAGTTATACGGCTTTGACCCTTAAGCATCCCATAGTATAATAATATTAGCTCTGAGTTGCTGAGAACAACAAATCTAGAATTCCTGCACAAGAAATCAGACATGGAATATTTTCAAGATGGTCTCACATTGTGTTGATGGAATGTGCTACCTCAAGACATTCACAAACATCCATACCTACGTGTGATTGAACCCACAACCTGTTGTTTGGAAAGCAGATACGTTATCCACTTAGCATGTAGGCTGTATTTAGACTGCTATGAGCAGATTTGCTAGGGTTTCTAAGCAACGGATAGATTTTTGGAAGTTGTATGAGAAGGGTATGAGGAAATGGAGTGAAGTGTTTTTTTTTGCTTTAGAATGTATATATATAGTTGACTCACACTCTAAACGGCATTATAAACAAATTAACTCACTATAACAGACAGCCCGGCCCCCCCAAAAAGTGCCATTTGGTTGCTAGAAATCAGACATGAAAATTGAAAAGGAGGTCACTGTAGCAAACCATCCACTGTAACAAACTATTCTGTGGTCCCTACATAGGTAATATACCAGCTGACATGAAATCTCATCATGTTGTACCGTTATAAGTATTTCTAGCTTAAGTCAATGGAGAGTATAATTTGGTCGACTAAATCCCAATTGTCAGCCCATTCTTGTTCATTCAATACTCAGTTGATATCTACTAATGGGATGCACTGTATGAAAGTGAAGATTTCTACATTAGGTCTGAACCCCCCCCAGTCAGTTCTGCATTCCTTGACAATTTGAGACCTAGACATTCTTTAAGTATATACATATCGATGTATATTTACATTGATAGGACTCAAAGTGTTAAAGGTGATGTGGAGTTTCCTCTTAGTTATTTGGCTTAGATCACTAAGCAATCCATACACAGGGTGATTCAGAACTCTTGGGCCAAACTTTAAGGAGTGATAGAACACACCTAAACAAGCACTTTTCATCATACCATGCATGGTCCAAACTCAAGTGGTGAAGCACTAGGGGGTTAGCAACTACTGTGTCAGGAAATGAAGAAACACAAGAGTGACAGAGGAGATTTGAAACAATTGTAGAAATTGCAGAACATAAATTAAAGAATTTTATTGAACAAATTACAAAAACTGCAAGAGCGACCGCCAACATTAATGCAGGCTTCACACCTTCGACGTAGTGATTGCTGTACATTGGCGAAAATACCAGGCATTTCTCGTACAGTGGCAGTAAGGTCCATATTGGAATCGATGGGGTTATCGTAGATCAGGCTTTTCATGTGGTCCCATAGGAAGAAGTCCAGACATGAGAGATCTGGTGATCGTGGTGGCCAAGCGATGGGACCACCCCGACCAATCCATCATCCTGGAAATGTTGCATCCAAGGCATTCCATGCTGAAATGGGGGTAGCGCTCCATCGCGTTGGAACCACGTGTTTGAATGTTTGCTGGAACAGAGTTCAGTAATTCTGGCAAAACCTCTTGTAAAAATACGAGGTACGTTCTCTCATTCAGTCATGCTGTCAGAAGTTATGTGCCTATCAAATGGTCATGTAGGATTCCAGCCCAAAGATTTATGGAAAAACGCCACTAGTATGAATGTGGACGTGTGCTGTGTGGATTTCTGCTCGCCCACACATGATAATTGTGGGTATTAAAAATGCTCTCACATGTAAAGGTGCATTCGTCAGTGAATAAGACATGTGCATCAAAGTCCGGCTGCACTGCAGTCTGCTGAAGAAATCTCTGTGCAAAATCCACACTAGGCCGGTAATCTGTAGGTGTCAAGGCATGCACCCTCATGAGATGTACGATTACATGGTAGGGATGTAATTGTTCATCTCATAGAGCTCTCCACACTGTCGATTGGGGCACATGTACGGCATGGGAAATTGCTCGCGTGCTACATTCGGGACGATCTGCAACCCTACGTAGAATTTCCTCTGTAGCACATGGCATCCTCACACTTCTTGCATGCCCTATATCCTGTATGCCGCTGACAAAGGAGCCCATTTTGCACAGATACCGGTGCAATCACTGAAAGGTTTTACGATCAGGCACGCATCTGGTCGGAAAGCACTCTCAGTACAGTCTTTATGCTTCCCTCGCATTCCCGTCTGCAGCTCCATAAATGAAATGCATGTCAGCCTTCTCCTGATTTGTGAAAGAATCCATCCTTTTTGCATTCCACGGTAGAAATAACGACGACTGCAAAAATGTTCACTGGAAAGCACCCTCTAGCGCTTCACCTCTTGAGTTCAGACCATGCATTGCATGACGAAAAGTGCTTGTTTAGGTGTGTTCTATCACCCCTAAAGTTTGGCCCAAGAGTTCTGAATCACCCTGTGTGTGTGTGTGTGTGTGTGTGTGTGTGTACACACCATCCATCCATCAGTGTCTCTAACAGGCACTTAAGCACCCACAGCTTTCCAAGTATCTTGTATTTGTAAACATAATACGAGAATAAGGCCGTTACCCCTATGCCCTAAGTATTTTTGTCTGTAAATTGCATGTGTTCTATTGGCTAGTTTGCCTGTTGTGAGGGATGAAAAACTGTAGTTTCTGGGAGAAAAAGCCTACCTCCTTATGAGACCGACTAACTCACCTTTAGTCAAAAGACACTAGATAAAGGTTCCTCACTTCATGGATGGAATCGAACCCAGGTCTTTTCAACCAAAGGGCTTCGTCTATACCAACTGAGCTATTGAGGCTCTCTCTCACACACATATATATAAGTGGGGGGTTATGTTATATAAATCAGTACAACCCCTCTCTCCCTCCCTCAAGATTGCATTGTTTGTTTTACATATGCTGCATGAACAGTATATTATATAGATCCCTGGCTCTTTTTTTTTTTTTTTTTTAATAGGTGGATTTGGGCGATGGGGTGCTTAAGGGTCAAAGCTGTATAACTGAGAGGAGACCTCCACATAGCTTTTAAAGGAATGCAGAGAACCGACCAGGGCTTCTGACTTAATGTCCAATCCTTGTGGTGCACCCTGTTAGGTATCTACCTGGATACTGAACGAACGAGGATGAGCTGGCAATTTGGGATTTAACCGACCAAATTGTAATTCTTATTGGCTTAAACCAAATTACAAAATGATGGTACTCTTCTTCTTCTGTTCCGTCTAAGACGGGTTGAGTCTTCTCTTGAGTAGGATCTTCCAGTCTTCTCTATTCCTTGCTGTTCGAAAAAGTTCCTTATATGTTCTGCATCCCGAGATGTTCTTTATTAATTTCAGCCAGGTAATTCTTGGTCTTCTGGGTCTTCTTTTTTCAGTTGGAAAAGTATTGATTAGGATGTTAGGAAGTCTGTCTGCATCCATGCGTACAGTGTGTCCAAACCATCTCAGTTGTTGTTTTCTAATTTTTTCTATTATTGTCTTTTTATACAATAGTTCTTGTCTGACTGTGATGTTTGTTTTCTTTTCTATCCAACTTGTTCTATTTATTTTTCTTAAGCATTTCATTTCAAATGCCAGCAGTTTTTTCTCCTCTCTTTTTTTAACTGTCCACGCTTCTGCTCCATAGATGACTGTTGGTATAATTATTGCTTCATATAGTTTGATTTTGGCTTGTTTAGATATCTTGTTTGTTTTCCAGATTTTCTGTAATTTTCCCATGGTGGTCCATCCTATCACTATTCTGTGTTTGATTGTTTTGAGTTCATCTATTGTTTCTGTTAGTTTTGATCCAAGGTATATGAAGTTGTCTACTTGTTCTAATTGTTCTCCGTTTAGGGTGGCTGAGCTGGTAGTTCTGTTCCTCCCTATTTTCATCACTTTTGTCTTTTGTATATTTATTGTCATGTCATATGTTTTACAGGTTTCATTTAGCTTGTTGATCAACTTTTGTAGTTCATTTGGGGTTCTTGCAAGAAGGACGAGATCATCTGCATATTTGATATTATTGATGTTTAAACCGTTGACATTGATTCCAGGCTCATTGTCTATTGCTTTCTTTACAACTTCTTCTAGATATATGTTGAATAGGCATGAGGATAATGGGCATCCTTGCATTACTCCTTTTTGGATCTCTATGGGTTCTGTTGTGAGTGTGTCCTTTTTAATTATTGTATTTGTCTTAGAGTAATATTTTATCAGAAACTGTATTATATATTTGTCTACTGCTTTTTCTAGTAGAATTTTGAGAAGGATTTCTCTGTTGATGTTATCGAAAGCTTGTTTAAAGCCCACAAAACAACGATATAGTTCTTTATGGTCTTCCCAGCTGAGTTCTGCTAGTTGGTGCAATGTGAAAGTTTGCTCTATTGTTGAATAGTTTCCTCGGAAACCAGATTGTTCTATGCCTATCATTTCTTTGTAGGTGTTTTTGAATCTATTTTGTATAATTCTCATGAATATTTTATAGGTGTGAGGGAGTAAATTGATTGGTCTGTAATTTCTGCAGTCTCTTTTGTCTCCTTTCTTGTATATTGGGATGATCTTTCCAGTTCTCCAGTCATCTGGGATCTCTCCTGTTTGTAGTATTTTATTGAATAGGTTTGTTAAATATTCTATTGATATGCTGCCTCCATATGACCACAGTTCAGTAGGGATAGTATCAATGCCTGGTGCTTTATTGTTTTTCATCTGTTTTATTGTGTATCTAACTTCTTGTAAAATTTTTGGGTGATCATTATTTTCTTCTATTGTTGGCATTGTAGTTTTGTTTCCTTGGTGGAAGATAGTCTTAAAATGGTTTGACCAGATTTTTCTTATATATTCAATATTCCCGGTTTCAGTCATCTTGTTGTTCATCATTGTTACTGCTTTTGCTGAGAATTCCTTTGTAATTTCTCTTACAGTATCATGGAAGACTTTTAGGTTGTTTTGTTGGTATGCTTCTTGGCATTTCTTAGCTTTTTCTTCTAACCATTTATCTTTGGCTTTTTTGCATAGGTTATCAACTTTATTTTTTAGTGCTCTGTATTTTTCTCTATTCTCTTCATTGTCTTGTTGGTTTACAAGTATCTTGGCCTCTCTTTTCTTTTCTTTGGTAGCTATGATTTCTTGGGTTATCCACTGTTTGTTTATTTTGGGTTTGGAACCTAGAGTGTCTTTTGCAATTGATAACACTGTTTCTTTTCCTTCTTCCCAGAATTTTCTGCTGTTCTGTAAGATGGAGGGTTTTAATGGAGGGTTAACCATCTGGGGATGTCTATGTATATTTATTATTAGGACGTTGATAGAACAATGTGTTTGTAATCATTAGATCGTTTGCTTTACAGAAGGGGAGTAATTGTTCTCCTCTGTCGTTAAGCTCTCCGTATCCAAATTTCCCCATCACATCTTTTTTGTTTGCTGTGAACTGTCCTATTTTAGCATTAAAATCTCCCATCACTAGGGAGATTTTGATGATGTATTTTAATGATGGTACAACATGACAAAATTTCATCCCGGTTGGGGTGTCGCCTGGTTAAACAAGGATCCCGTTGTTTTCAACAGGGAACCAGGGTGAACAAAAGTCAGCTACTGGAACAAATCTAAAAACATGCCCCAACTCAACATCACTAGAGTTAAAGATCGGTACTATCAACATAAGAAGGCTGAATGGCAAAGAAATGGAGCTAGCTGAGGAATTCGATGTACCAGATCGACATAATAGGGGGTGACTGAAACAAAAAAAGACAAAAACTGGTGAGATCTTTCTGAGCAATAAATACAAAATGTTATATTCAGGCAATGACAATCAAGGAAAAGAAGGAGTAGCCATTGTATTCAAAACACTAAATACGAGGCTGATCTTGAATGGCAGGCAGTCTCAGGTAGAGTGATGTGGGCAAATATCAGAATGAGGAACTGGACAATGAGACTTATTTGTGCCTATGGTCCAACAGAAGGTTCTACTAAGGTAGAACTGGAAGAGTTTTTTGAGGATTTAGAGAAAGCATCTGACACGATGAAAAAGGAAAAGTTGTTCCTTGTTGGGAATCTAACTAGCAGAGTAGGAAATGATTGTCAGACATACAAAAATATGTTAGGAAATTTGGAGAAAAGAGCAAACCTAATAATAATGGCAAATATTTGTCGGATTTCTGCTCAGGACATGGACTGGTTATTACTAACACCATGTTCCAACATAAAAATGTGCACAAATTCACATGGAGAGAAGAGGCAAGAAATAAGAAAAGTGTGATGTTGATAGTGATGTTTTCTCCCTTGTGCAGGACACCAAAGTGTACAGAGGATTTGAAATTGGAAGTGATCACTATTTAGTCCTCAGCAGGATGAAATTGAATTTGTTATTGAAAAGAATAATATGTAAGAAAGTTTTAAAGCAAATTAAAGTTGAGTAGCTCTCAGATGTGAACTGTAGACTAAAATACACAAAGATTATTGAAGAAAAAATGAAAGAGTTTGAGAACAGGAACCAAAACTTTAGAGATTCAGTGGCAAGCCTTGAAGAAAACCTTGATTGATTCAGCCAGAGAGGCATGTGGTGAGGTTGTCTGCAAAGATAGAAAAATCAGAATTCCATGGTGGACACAGGAAGTTAAAGAGGCAGTGAAGGAAAAGAAGAAAGCATATCAAAAGTTCCTGGCAAATAAGTCAGCTTGTGCTCTTAGAGAATACAGAGACAAATGTTAGAAAGCTAAACACTGTAAAACTAGCTAAACAAAACTCATGGGAGGATGTTGGCACATAGAAAATAAATATCAAGAAGGTGGCAAAATATTCTGGAGGTTGTTGAAGAAACTTAGGAATGGAGGAAAGAGTGCTGTAAAAGGAGTTAGAGATGATGAAGGTGATATGAAAATGTGAGAAAAAGATATCCTTGAAGTATGGAGTAATTACTTCGAAAAATTGCTAAATGAAACAATCAGTGATAACACAGTGATAAAAAACACTCAACAGGTATACAGTCAGGAATAGATATCCATACTTGAAGTAGAAAAACTCAAAGGCTTAAAATGTGGAAAGGCAGCAGGAGTAGATGATATTCGATCAGAAATGCTGAAGTATGGTGGTATAAAAGTCTTGCAGTGGTTGCGCTGCATTGTTCAGAAGACCTGGACAGAGTGACGAATTCCCAATGATTGGAGTAGAGCTCTAATAGTACCCATATATGAAAAGGAAAATAAAACTGAATGTGAGAATTACAGAGGTATTTCCCTACTGAGTGTTCCTGGTAAGATATATGTAAGTATACTTGAGAAATGGTCGAGAAGAATTGTAGAAGAAAAGCTTGGTGAAGTACAAGCTGGATTCCGGCCAAATAGTGGCTGTCAGGATCAGATCTTCACTTTACGACAAATAGTGGAGATATCATGGGAATATAACAAAGATCTCTATTTGAGTTTTGTAGATCTGGAAAAGGCATATGATAAGGTGCCAAGAGAGAAGCTATTCAATACGCTACAGTTATATGGTGTCAATGGGGCATTATATCAAGCAATACTTTGTCTTTATTTGAGTTGTAAGTCAGCAGTTAGAATTGATGGACGTACAGGAAGATGGTTTAATGTTAAATCTGATGTGAGACAAGGATGTACATTATCCCCTCTGTTATTCATTATCTATATGGATCACATTATGAAGGAAAGTGGTATTAAACATGATATCAAAATTGGAGATGTTAATGTCAGCTTTATGCTGAAGATGTTATACTTATTATAAATCCGCTACAAGTCTGTAAGATTCCTTGACTAAATTGAATAACTGTTGTAATAGATATGGTATGAAGGTCAGCAATAAAAAGACAAAGATAATGAAAATAGGCAGAATTGTTGAAAATGTCAACTGCATTGTGAACGGAGAACCTGTGGAACAAGTAAAATATTTCACCTACTTAATCACTATTTTTAGTCAAGATGGTAAATTAAATATGGAAATAGACAACAGAATCAACAAAACTGGTATGGTAGGAAGTCAACTGAATAAATTCATATGGAATAAGAGAGAAATTAGTCAGAACACTAAATTAGCTGTATACAAGAGTGTTCAAACCAGTTTTAACTTATGGATCTGAGAGCTGGGTCAGAAGTAAAACACTTGACCAAAGACTAGAGACCACAGATATGAGAATCCTGAGAAAGATTAGAGACGTGAGCAGATGGCACCAATGGCAATATCATATTAAAAACGAGGATATTGGAAAGAACTTGGAATTGTCAGCATCCAGGAATGCGTTAACAGAGTTAATCTCAGGGGGGGGGGGTATGGTCATTTATACAAATGGGAGAGGAAAGATTGGCAAAACAAGTGTTCTCTGCCAGGGTGGCAGAAAAATGACCCCGAGGAAGACCAAGAGATAGGTGGATTGATATGGTACAAAGTGCCTTAGACGACAGAAATATGAGATCTGATAATAGTGGAGTTTACAAGTAACAGACTGATCTGGAGGAAAATTGTAGATAGGGAGTTAGTAATGAGGTAAATTTTTCATATAGTACTATCATATCCTGTACACTAATTTGAGGGTACATGGCAGTAATTTGATGATAATGGATTTTGTTGATTTAGGTAGGGAAAATCTCTTGAAATCACTACAGTTATGTGGTGTAAATGGCATGTTATATCCAGCAATACATATGCCCACATCTCTAGATTACTGTGCTCAAGTTTGGCCCTTGGGTTTCTTGGGGATGAGGAAACAGTGGAGAGGATTCAGAGGTGAGTGGCCTGTGGAATGTGCCCTATGAGGATAGATTGAGGGTGTGTGGATTGCAGAAGTTGGTTGATAGGAGAAAAAGAGGGGATGTGATAGAAACATTTAAGTTGCTTAAAGGATTTTATAGGATAGATGCAGGGGAAAAGTTTCAGCATTTGGATAGAGAGACCTGATCAAGGGATCATCACTGGAAGTTGAATAAAAGTGTGGTTAGTAGGTATGTGAGGACTTGACTTTTTGCTTGGAGATTTGTGGATGAGTTTCAAGAGTCAGTTGAGTTTTTTTTTTCTGTTCATGGGTTCAAAGAGAGGTATGATAGATTGTGTGAATAGATTGGGTCTCCTGCTGTGAATCTTTGGATTCCATGGAAGTGCCCATATAATAATAATAATAATACATAATCTCTGTTTAAACTATAAGTCAGCAGTCAGAATGAAGGAGATACAGATGTTTTGAGATAAAATCAGGTGTGTGACAAGGGTGCACATATTTCCACTCTTATTCATTATTTGTATATGGATCACATTATGCATGTAGTGGTATTAAATCTGATATCCAAATTGGTGATATTAATTTTAGCTCTTTACTATATTCAGATGTTATACTTCTGAATAATTTCAGTACAAGTCTGCAAGATTCCCTGATTTAATTGATTAATTGTTGCAATAAATTTGGTATGAAAATCAGCAATAAAAAGACAAACAATGAAAATTGGCAGAAACATTGAATACATCAACTATATCCTGAATGTTCTATATGAATCTATAGAACAAGTAAAACATTTCAATTTTTTAGGCACAATTTTTAGTTCAGTTGGTAAATTAAATATGGAAATAGACAACAGAATTAGTAAGTTGGTATGGTAGGAAGTCATCTGAATAAGTTTATATGGAATAAGAAAGAATTTAATCAAATCATTAAATTAGCTATATACAAGACAGTATTTTAACTTATGGATCTGGGAGTTGGGTTAGAAATAACCCTTGATGAAAGACTGGAGACCTCTGATATGAGAGTTCTGAGAAAGATTAGTGAACTGAACAGATGGCATCAATGGCAGTATCATGTTAAAAATAAGGATATTAGGAAAGAACTTGCCAATGTTAGCATTCAGGAATATGTTAGTAGAGCTAATCTCAGGTGTATAGTCACTTAAACAGAATGGGAGAGGAAAGATTTTTCCTACTAAACAAGTTGGTAGGAAAAAGACCAAGAAGTAGATGGATTGATACAGTAAAAAAAAAAAGCACCTTTAAAGGCAGAAATATAAGATCTGATAATATTGAAATCTTGACAGACAAGAGATTAATTTGAAGGAAAATTGTTGATTGAAAGTTATTAATGGTGTAGCTTTTTCATGTAGTGCTATCATAATTATCCTGTGTGCCCCCTGAGGGTGCATAGCAAGAATTTGATGATGATGATTATGGCTTTGGAGAATGAATATGGAAAATATAATGAAATAAACAAGCTATTTTTAATTTAAAAGTCAAACTGCTGATCAGATAGAACATTGACACTTATGTTGGGATCCTTGCATGGCTTTAGTTTTTTGAACTTCTGTCTATGCTTCATTAATGTTAAAATTTTAAGAAATTTAAAATTTAATTTGTTGTAATCTGCATTAACTAACATTACAGGAATGAGCCATCCTGAAGAGGTATCCTTTTGTCGACCTTTAACGCATGAACATCTAAAGAGAAATTTTAAGTCAGTAGGATGTACGCCTCGTCAACGAGAGAGAGATGTTAATATGATTGGAACAAATGTGGCTTATGACCAGAATTCCTTGCCTTTCTCTGATAGTCCAAATAATTCTTTAAATTCTCCTCTTGCATCGGTATGTATGATTTTTTAATATAATCATTTATCAAGTCTAAACAGTATAATTGCATGTTAAACACAAGAGAATCCTATGCTTATTTAGTTTTGATTAATTGCATCACTTCTGATTCATTCATATTGTCAATTTCTCAGGAAGATGCATAATTTCAAAACATTTAGACCTTGAGACTTAGAATAAGTAATAACATTTGCAGTGTACGCGTGTATATATATCAGAGCTTGCTCTTCCTCCAGTAAAATTTAGCAGATACTCATTTATGCATTTTTTGCTTTAAGTCATTAAAGAATCACTTTAATCAAAGCATTGTTTTCTTCTTCTCAGTTTATACACACATCAGTTTGATTTATAAATTATTTTTTAATATATATTTCAGTTAAGAATTTTTTAAAGTGAATTTTACCCATGAGCCATTAATCTGTTGTACATTATTATGTGGGTGAATCGAGGGTTAGATAATTCAGAGGCCCTGATTTAGAGACTACACGTGGAGATTTTTTCAAGTCAGTTCAGTAAGGGGAGTAGTGGTCTCACACTATGTAATGAAATTCATTTACCATGTAAAGAGCATTTGAAAACATTGATACCCAAGATGAATTTAAATGAATGTTCTAGGTTGGTTGAATGCCTTGAGAGGACTGATATTCACCTCTATATATTCACCTAATTACTGATGTCTCTGTGGCTGGATGGAGACATCAATAATGCCCATGAATTCATCTCCTTGAGAAGGAGATCTGGATTCAAATTAACTTCCCATTTGTGATGAGAGGAGTTACCTTCTTTTTCTAAATCAGAATTAGATGGAGGAAATTAACAATTGTACTCTTTCAAAATTAAAAGTAAAATAATTGCCTGTTGATTGACTTTGGTTGCATCTATACTGTCCATATATTAGTTGAAGGGTAGTGCAGAAGCGTATCATTGACTGATTACTTCAGTATTTTAGGAAGGAGTGGGAGAGAGCTATTGGATGTCAATTTGATTTGCCTTCCTCCCCCTAATTAAGAATATTTAACTAATTCTAAGCACTACTAGATAAATACCAGTGGAATAGAACATGAAAAAGATGATGCAAAAGAGGAATGATTTCTGAAGACAAAACTTTAGGACAGTTCTTTTGCATGATAAAAAATCTTTCATAGTAAAACCAAACTTGACTTTCTTAGGTGCTAGTTAAATAAAACTATGTAGGAAAATGAATATAGCTGACTCACTTTAGTGAACTTGTAGGCCCACAAGAATTTTGTCATGATCCACTCAAGGGAAGATATTAATGTGCTAATTGCCTTGCTGGCCTAATGAGTTGTAAACTAAAATGTCAAATAAGTTGAGAAAATTGAATTGTAAAGATTTAGAAATCGATGTTTATTTTTAAGAACGAGAGAGTGAGAGGAAAGTAAGAGTTTAATTTAGTATAATTAATTGTTTTGTTCCTGTATTATATTAAATAATGAATTCATTAAAATTGTTTGATACCTTTCATGCCTGTATTTCTAACCATGCTGACTGACCCTGACCCTTCATAAAATTTTGAACCTGTGATCATATATGTGCGTGGGGATATCCCAAATAAGAGAGAAATGGGTCACGACTGCAAATAAACTAGAAAACCTAAGGCTTCTGAATCATAGTAAATGATATTAGTAGCACCTGGTACCCTATAACTATCCTTAGGCTGAGTTTAACTCTACCCTTAAGGCCCAGGCTGGCGCAGTAAATAAATTTGTCAGAGTGAGTAAGGATAGCTTATAGTGATCAGGGAACAGCTATTTCTGGGGGTCAAAAATTGAGAAATTTGCTAGATAAGCGATAAGATATCACATATTCAAGTAAGATAGACGACTTAGGGATACATGAAGTTAAAGATAGCAGATAGAAGCCAAAGTATACAAAGTAAATCACACAAAGAATAATAATAAGGGATAAAGATAAAAGATATAACAATGGTGCAGACCCGACAACAACAAAGGAAAACATAACACAAGGAAATACTATTTCATCAAATTATTCAATACAGTATTATAATGCATCTACACTATCCTGTTTATCCATAGTCAGGCACTTGGTTGACTCCAGTAATCTAAGCATAGCTAGTCTTTGGGAGAGCAGATAAGGGATTTATGAAATTTAAGAAATTTGCTAATTTCTTAGACCTGCTGTGAATTTCAGGTGGTGATTGTTTTAATGTGAACTGTGTTTTCAGAAGGAGTATGTGAAACACAGACCACAATAAAACATTCACTATCTCATATCCATCAGGTCTAAGAAATTAGCAATTTTTAAATTAAATTTATTCGGTAATCTGTAGCCATTGATTAAGAAGGTATTGTATATGTAGTCGTTAAGTGATTAGGATATTATCATCATCATGAAAACTTTGGTTTTGCTCTATTAACTAAAGTTTTCATGATGACATTTTTTTAGAATCTGTGGCAGCACTCAGAAATCAACTGAATTTAAATAAATATGGTTGCATAAAACTCCCCAGAATTTGGGAAACATTAATTATCAGAGATCTCACCTTACATCCTAGGTCACCCACAAATGCCCATAGAGGGCACACCACCTAGATGGGACTTTAGAGTCACCCAAGTGTTCCACTTTGTACTGTGTTGTATTTGAGCGTGTGTTACAATAGTTTTTTTTTGTAATCCCCGAAGATGTCTCAGTGACCGAGAAGAAATATTGGAAGCATTAATATCAGTTTTAATCCTTTCCTAGTGCTGTAAATATTCCATTAAACTTCCAACATGATTTTCATGATAACATGATTTGGGGAGGGGGGGGGGATCGTGGTGGATGTATCTGTTTTTGTTTCTTCATCTCAGTATTTCTTACTCATGTAGGGCCTACATGCACATCTCTTTACTGTTGTTCTGTAATGATACTAGTTTGACTATTTCATTCCCAAAATTACCATATTAATATCAATACATAAGCTTAAATATCAAAATCACAGCAATCCACAGATTTATTTGCATTCTCTTAAAATGCTCTGCATTTATAAGCACACAAACTTTATTCTGATACCAATCATTCTAGCTGTCCATATATTAGAAGTAGAGCTTTCCACTACACTGAATAATGAACTTTGAACAATTCTTTTAAACAACATGCCAAATATTTTTCAGAAGTCAAATAATTTTTAAAAATAGTGTGTACATATGGAAATTTACCAGTCTACTTAAAAATACTGATTCCAAGCATCAGTGATCACTTAAACACTATAATGAACCTTTTCTCTACCCTTGAAACAAAGCCATTAGCTCTGAATTGTGGCCATAACTTTTAATGTCTTCCTCTAGGAATTCACAATACTAGTTGAGTAAGGAATCCACATACTTCCCATCTGTGTTGCTAATAATATTACACTAGAAGTAGTAATTGTCTTAAATTTACAAACATTTCCAAAAAGTAACTTCTCCAATAGAGAATTTAAGATGCTACTTAAATTCTCTATTGGAGAATTAAAGAATAGCAAAGAATATATACAGGGTGTGCCAGAATTAGCTATCTATTTCAGTGAAATGTGATAATTTTTTTAAAAACTCATGTTTATCGATGTTTAATGTGTTATAAATGTAAAAATTTCTAAATTTTATTGTCATCTCCTTTCAGAACCCTAACTCTAATAATGAATACACAAGAACACATCTTTGTTGTAACGTCATGTTTATTACCTAATTATGATACAAAAATTTATAAATCATAAGTTATACCTTTATTGAGAACTTTCAACATATGCTCCATCTGTATCCCCAAATTTGAAATCTATCTTTAGCGTTGCGAAACACATTTTGAAGCATTTCAGTAGTTATATCCTGCACTGCCAACTGAATGTGTTCTTTAAGTTCAGCTAAACTATTGATATTTTGGTGATAAAACTTTGTTTTTATGAAACCCCATGCAAAGAAATCCAGCGGTGTCAAATCCGGAGAACACGGAGGCCTAGGTCCTCCACGTCCAATCCACTGATTCTGAAAGCATCTGTTGTGTGTAGTCTCAGACAATTAGTGCATAATGGCATGGTGCTCCATCTTGTTGAAACACAACATTATCAAGAATGCCATCATGATAGAAGCTGTGGTTTGAGAAACTGCTGAAGCATTTCAAGGTAGATGGTACCTATTACAGATGCTTCCCAAAAGAAGAATGGGCCATAAATTTTGGATTTAGTCATTCCAAGCCACTTTAACTTTTGGAGAGTCTCTTTGCCATTCTATAACTTCAGATGGTTTTTCATTGGACCAGATACGACAATTGTGTTGATTGACTTTACTACACATGTAGAAAGTCAGCTCATCACTGAATAAGATGTTATCCAATAAACCTCCATTTTCGATCTGATCCACAAATTCTGCACACTTTGCCGCCCGATTTGGATGATCCTCTTCATTATGCAGTACCTGAATGTGATAAGCTTTTTCATCAGTGTTGAAAGCAAGATTCTATGAACTGTTGTTGGATATATTGAGTCTTCGACTGACTTCCCTAGCCGATGTTGTTGGTTCATCTTCAAACAATTCGTACTCCTTCCACTGTTCTTGAGCATCCTCTTCCCACCTCGTGGTGTATGGATTTAGCTCTTTAAAATTTATTCACAAGTTCATGAATCGCTTTGTCTGTAGGACCGATTCTGTGAATTTCCTTGTAAATTTTTCTTTGATTTTATTACATTGCACTCATTTGATATGGGATGTTACAACAAAGATGTGTTCTTGTGTATTCGTTATTAGGGTTAGTGTTCTGAAAGGAGATGAAAATAAAATCATGAAATAATTTAGAAATTTTTACCTTTTATAACATATACTGAACATGATAAACATCAATAAACATGAGTTATGTTCTTTCTTGTGGTTATATCAGTTGCTTCAATATCATTTTTGTTATAGGTGCTTATTAGAATTTTCCAAACCACCTTATAAATTAGCTAAACATGCCCAAAGTGCTCTCTCAGAATATTGTCAGTACCTCTTCACATGTTTAAGAATTCTCTTCTTCCATAATCCCAACTTAATTCCGCTTCATGACACCTTTAACTTAATCCAGGTTATATTTCCTCCTGGTATCTTACCCTTGTTTCAGTTCACTGTGACCTCAGCCTATTTTTTCATTCATCAAGGGAAATTCTAAAAAACAAATAGAGGATACTGTCCCCAGCCAACTTATTTTTGGAGACATTTGAAGAGAAAGCTGCTATAGACAGTGTTCTCCTTTAAATAATGTGGCCCAGATGGATGTCTTTAACACATCTGAACAGTCACTATCTCAGGATCCAGTTTACTTTAGAAAAAGAAAACGTCACTCTGTCCTTAGATATTTTGATTACATGCTATTAGATCCTTGATTTTCTGTGTTCATAGAAAATTCACCTTCCCACACAGGCAGATAGATCTATCAATGGTCACTACAACAGTATGGCATCATAAAAACTTTAGTTAAGAGTAAAATTGATTGCTCTGATGATAATGCCCTCACCACTGAACTTAACCACATACACAGTACTTTCTTGGTCAATGGTTACAGTTCCCACCAAATCAAAAAAAAAAATATATATATATATATATATATATATATATATATATATATATCATCATCATCATCATCATCAAATTCCTGACATGTACCCTCAAGGGGGTATACAGCATTAGATCCTGAATGAAGGAATCTTGCAAAGAAATCATTCATTCAGAATCCACCATATTAAATTTACCAACAAAGAGAAATACCTGCACATCAACTGAAATTAAAAGCGAAACTTCTTCACTTTATGTATAAAATTTATATTCTTTATTTCATGTACCATATATTTAAGTATTTTGATCATATTAAGATTTTTTTAGAGTATGTCTTAAAAGAGGGATAATCTGATTTAATTTAAGCCTCACTTAAGCTGTGTAAAAATAACTGTGAGTTACTAAATAATAATTCTTGGAAGGTATAAAACTACACATGTACAGCGTAACGCTGGAGGCAGTAGCATACACAGAACATACTTTGACGTGAATTCTGGGAATGCAAGAGCATAACAGCATCGGGAGAGCAAGGGATGAACCCAAGGGGAGAAAAGAGATGGTCGTGTGCAAAGGGGACTCCGAAAAAGAAGTCGCTCTACCAAAGAATATAAGGGGACAAGCGCCATATCAGGGATCTCTCTTGTTTTATCATTTTCCTGTTTGGTGGCTCTGAAGTTAGCGGGAGTTTGCGTAAAGGGGGGGGGGAAGCGTCTGTGCTAAGATAAGATGTTGGACAGCAGGCTTTCTTAAAAATGGAGGCGGATTCTATGCAGAGCTGAAGGTAAAAATTTCCAGTCCTAGCAGAATCAAGCTGTCGCTGAGAAGTCCCATCGAGTTGTTCCTGAAACGCAAAGATTTAAGTCCGTTTTCAGCAGAAATAATGAAGATAGCATAACCCCTACGTTGCCGTATGGACAGCCAATAGACAAGAAGTAACCAGACGTACACGTGGTGCTGAAAGATGCGGAAAAAGTTCGGTAAGGAAAAATTACTCTATTTTGTGTATAAAATTCATTAGAAGAGAGAAGATTGTTTGCGGATGTGAAATTAAGAACAGTATTCTAAAGAACTCTGTGGACAGTCTCTAATTAGAAAGTTAACCTCCTTTGAGAGAGTAAGAGGAATTGTTTGGAAGAGACCTTTGTAATTGTATGTGATAGGATTAACTTAATGAGATCAGAATTATGGATTTTAGTAACTGAGTAACATTAGAATGTTTGTTTATATTATCTTATGAATAGCATTACAGAAAAGAATTTTAGTTTAACTTCATATCATGTGCTATCTACCCCAATATGCAGTTATTGTGTTTCGCATGCTTTATGACCTTTAATTAATTTAGAATATGTTAACCTCTTAACTTGTTTCATTTAGTATTAAGTCATAATTCAGTGTATGAATTTTGTATTCTGTTTAGATATTCCAATCAACTTGTCATATTTACCTGAACCTGAGTCATGCCTGATTACGATTCCAAACTACCACTTATAAAAAAAATGGAACCTATTTTGGCGGGAAGGATTTAGAAAGCAAATATAATTATATATTTTGGTCACGACTGCAGTCTGAATCTATACAGCAGCGTTAAAGTAAAGTATTGTGTAAGAATGGCTAAGAGTCTAGTATTGTCTCCTTGAGTAGGAACCTTTTTTACTATAGGATACTGGCTGGCGCAGCATAATAAAAAATTTGCCTGTATCTGAAGAGGAAACAGTCCTAGATATAAATAGATGTAAGCATATTAAAGGCCCGATATCTGAAGAAGTAAAATAGCGATAGAAAGATAGAATAGATATATATATAAACAGAATATATAGAGAAAGTAACGACATAACAATAGAGCAGCCAGTAGGATTTTAATTGAATAAGGTTAAAAATGAGAAAGGATTTAATCAAGTAAACAAAATAAGTAAGTACATAATAAATAAAGATAAATCACATAAAATCCATATATAACAATGGCGCAGCCAACAGGATGTGATTAGGTCTGGAAAAAAATTAAATAAATTAACCTATCACAGTGAGTTGGTCTTTGGTTCATATCAGGCAATCAGAAATTTTGAGAAAATAATCTTATATTTCACTGTAAGCTCTAGTACAAGTATGGCTCTACCAACTAGTTCGGAGATGAACGACACTGAATTTTTTCGTATGATTAACCCACAGCAAGTATTCCCGCACTTCTCTGGAGAGGAATCAGATGATGTATTAATGTTTTTTGGTTGTATTGAGGAACTGACAAAAAATCCAACTCCTTATTCTGCTACGCAGCAAACTAGCACAAGAGATTAAAAGATAACGAGTGAATATAACAGAGAAGGATAGGGCGATCTGCATAGCACAAGTTAGAAAGGATAGGAGAGACAGTAAAAAGGATAGGAGAGGCAGTTAAAAAGGATGCAAAGCCTGCCTTCTTATCTACGCATAAGGCAGAAAAAAAACCAGGCATAAAGGAAAAGAAACTCCAAGAGAATTGAGGGATCTCTAAAAAGAAATTTTCTTGGAAAATTTTTTTTTCTTCAAAGGGGGGACCTTTATATCACTTCTAACATGTTCATTCTATAAGGAAAGCAAATTCTATATCTCTAGCCGATTCCTAATTTTACTCACGTGCTTACCCTGACTGTTAAAGGTTATTCCTTGCTAAAAGAAATCCTCTAATTTCTTTCTGGGACCGTCTCCTCTTCAGATAATGACAAATTAATTTTTTTAAGCTGCACCAGCCAATATCTTAGAATAGAGGGGACTCTTATTCAGGGAAACTTTTCCAGACATTTTTGGTGCACATAGGTGAATAAATTTAGTGCTTAAACTCATAAATTAAAACAAACCCCACCTCACCAGAGTTAAAGATCGGTACTATCAAAGTAAGAAGCCAGAATGGCAAAGAAATGGAGCTAGCTGAGTAATTAGATAAGTACCAGATCGACATAATAGGGGTGACTGAAACAAAGACAAAAACTGGTGATCTTTCTGAGCAATAAATACAAAATGTTATTTTCAGGAAATGACAATCAATCAAGGAAAAGAAGGAGTAGCCATAGTATTCAACACAAAATACGAGGCTAATCTTCTTGAATGGCAGTCAGTCTCAATACTTGAGACTGACTGCCATTCAAGAAGATTAGCCATATCCATTCTTGAAGTAGAAAAAGCCATCAAGTAGAGTAATGTGGGCAAATATGAGAATGGGAAACTGGATAATGAGACTTATTTGTGCCTATGGTCACACAGAAGGTTCTACTAAGGTAGAAGTGGAGGAATTTTTTTAAATTTAGAAAAAGCAACTGACACAATGAAAAAGGAAAAGTTGATCCTTGTTTGGGATCTAAATAGCAGAGTAGGAAATGATTGTGAGACATACAAAAATATTTTGGGAAAATTTGGAGAAAAGAGCAAAGTTAATAATAATGGCAAATATCTGTTGGATTTCTGCTCAGGACATGGACTGGTTATTACTAACACCATGTTCCAACATAAAAATGTGCACAAATTCACATGGAGAGAAGAGGCTAGGAATAAGAAAAGTCTCATTGACTATGTTATTGTTGATAGTAATGTTTTCTCCCTGGTGCAGGATACCAGAGTGTACAGATGATTTGAAATTGGAAGTGAACATTATTTAGTCTTGAGCAGGATAAAATTGAATTTCATATTGAAAAGAATAACATGCAAGAAAGTATTAAAGAGAATAAAAGTTGAGCAGCTCTCAGATGTGAACTGTAGACTAAAATACAGAAAGATTATTGAAAAGAAAATGAAAGAGTTTGAGAACAGGAATCAAACCTTGGAGATTCAGTGGCAAACTCTGAAGAAAACATTGATTGATGCCAGAGACGCATGTGGTGAGGTTGTGTGCAAGGATAAAAAAATCAGAACTCCCTGGTGGACACAGGAAGTTAATGAGGCAGTGAACGAAAAGAAGAAAGCATATCAAAAGTTCCTGGCAAATAAGTCAGCTTTTACTCTTACAGAATACAGAGACAAATGTAAGAAAGCTAAACAGTGTGTAAAACTAGCTAAACAAAAGTCATGGGAGGATTTTGGCAAGAATATAGAAAATAAATATCAAGAAGGCAGCAAAATATTCTGGAGGTTGTTGAAGAAGCTTAGGAATGGAGGAAAGAGTGCTGTAAAAGGAATTAGAGATGATAAAGGTGACATGAAAACAGGAGAAAAAGATATCCTTGAAGTATGGAGTAATTACTTTGAAAAACTGCTAAATGAAACAAGCAGTGATGACAGCATAGTGATAAAAAACACTGACCAGGCATGCAGTCAGGAATACATATCCATTCTTGAAGTAGAAAAAGCCATCAAACGCTTGAAATGTGTAAAGGCAGCAGGAGTAGATGATATTCGAGCAAAAATGCTGAAGTATGGTCGTATAAGAGTCTTACAGTAGCTGCACTGCATAGTTCAGAGAGCCTGGACAGAGGGACGAATTCCCGATGATTGGAGTAGAGCACTCATAGTACCCATATATAAAAAGGGAAATAAAACTGCATGTGAGAATTACAGAGGTATTTCCCTACTCAGTGTTCCTGGTAAGATCTATGTAAGTATACTTGAGAAACGGTTGAGAAGAATTGTGGACGAAAAGCTTGGTGAAGAACAAGCTGGATTCAGGCCAAATAGAGGCTGTCAGGATCAGATCTTCACTTCACGACAAATAGTTGAGAAAGCATGGGAATATAACAAAGATCTGTATTTAAGTTTTGTCGATTTGGAAAAGACATATGACAAAGTGCCAAGAGAGAAGCTATTCAATACGCTGCAGTTATATGGTGTCAATTATATCAAGCAATACTTAGTCTTTATTTGAGTTGTAAGTCAGCAGTTAGAATTGAAGGAAGTACAGGAGGATGGTTTATTGTTAAATCTGGTGTGAGACAAGAATGTACATTAACCCCTCTGTTATTCGTTATCTATATGGATCACATTATGAAGGAAAGTGGTATTAAACCTGATATCAAAATTGGAGTTGCTAATGTGAGCTCTTTGCTTTATGCGGATGATGTTATATGTTATACTTCTAAATAAATCCGCTACAAGTCTGCAAGATTCTCTGGCTAAATTGAATAGCTGTTGTAATAGATATGGTATGAAGGTCAGCAATAAAAAGACAAAGACAATGAAAATAGTCTGAGTTATTGAAAATGTCAACTGTGTTGTGAATGAAGAACCTGTGGAACAAGTAAAACATTTCAGCTACTCAGGCACGATTTTTAGTGAAGATGGTAAATTAAATATAGAAATAGACAACAGAATCAGCAAAGCTGGTATGGTGGGAAGTCAAATGAATAAATTCATATGGAATAAGAGAGAAATTAGTTGGAACACTAAATTAGCTGTATACAAGACAGTGTTCAAACCAGTTTTAACTTATGGATCTGAGAGCTGGGTCAGAAGTAAAACACTTGATCAAAGACTAGAGACCGCAGATATGAGAGTCCTGAGAAAGATTAGAGGCGTGAACAGATGGCATCAATGGCAATATTATATTAAAAATGAGGATATTAGGAAAGAACTTGACATTGTCAGCATCCAGGAATGCGTTAGCAGAGCTAATCTCAGGTGGTATGGTCACTTAAATAGAATGGGAGAGGAAAGATTAGCAAAACAAGTGTTCTCTGCCAGGTTGGCAGGAAAACGACCCAGAGGAAGACCAAGATATAGGTGGATTGATATGGTACAAAGTGCCTTAGACGATAGAAATAGAAGATCTGATAATGTTGGCATCTTGACAAGTAACAGACTGATTTGGAGGAAAATTGTAGATAGGAAGTTAGTAATGATGTAATTTTGTCATGTAGTACTGTCATATCCTGTACACCCCTTGAGGGTACATGGCAAGAATTTGATGATGATGACTCATAAATTAAACACTTTACTGTTAAGTAGATTCTGGTTTGCAGTCATAACCTCTATAACAAAATGTTATACCTTTCTTTCAATCCCCCCCCCCCCCCCCGCTATGGTTCAGATTAATGAGTGGTAGTTTTGGTTCATATCACAGGCAAAACTCAGGTATAGAAGAAAAAACATATTTATTGGAATCTAAAGACATAATATACACTTAGACCAATCTCACTTTCAATTAGTTCAATGACATGCTAAATCAAACTGATTAATACTCTAATGCATGAACAATAAATCCTTTTAAGTTAGAGAATAAACACACATAATATGCACATTATTCACTTCTAATCAATATTCTAAATACTATGTTCATCTTGCATATTAAACTAGTCACAATCATCTATAATCATTCCAGACAATTTGTCTTATGGACATTAGCCACTGCTAAATAATCACTTAAAGTTCTTAAATACTGTTCATACTCTATTATTACACTACAATGATATTTCCCTTTTACCGACTGGGTAATTATACAACAAAATCTGTACTTTACCAGGCAGGATCTCCAGATCCGTCTGAACTGTCCTTCTTTGTTTGAATTACCTCTCAATACTTCCATAAGCCTGCATCCACGTGGTGGGTCACTATGGTCATCAGATTAAGCTATGTTCTGCACCTCGCGTTTTTCCCCTCGTCTATTCTCGATCTGTTTCGGACCATCGTCGTTTCTACTGCCGGTTCTGGTATACGTCCGTGATATTATTCCGTCGGAACTTTCAGCGAAGGAGCGAAGACAGCATACGCCAACATCTCACGCTTTCATGCTGGTGGAAATTCCGACATCAAACGGAAAGGCGAACCGTCTGATATTGTACTACCACTAAGAAACGCCATCAGCAACTTCCAGTCCACAGGAGAAGTCGAATCATCATCCAGCAAAATAGGCGAAAAAGACCTGAGAAAGGGGTGCAAACCCTTTTTATTCTCTCTTCAAGTACCCCATTTATACCACCCTGTTACTAGCTGCGACAGCACCCTCTTAGTTTTTGTGATCTTTTCCCACCCGCTACTTTCTTTCTCTGCGAGAATTTCGGCACATCGCGAGATTTCTAGCAGCGTCTTCCGGGAAACAAATGTGCATTGCTTTCCGAGATTGCCAATGCCTTAGGCCCACCCTTCACCTTTGGACTATTGTTTACATCTAATTTACCCATTCATTGTATACATGATGCATTCATCATCATCATCATCATCATCAAATTCCTGCCATGTACCCTCAAGGGGTGTACAGGATATGACAGTACTACATGAAAAAATTACATCATTACTAACTTCCTATCTATAATTTTCCTCCAAATCAGTCTGTTACTTGTCAAGACTCCAACATTATCAGATCTTATATTTCTATCGTCTAAGGCACTTTGTACCGTATCAATCCACCTATATCTTGGTCTTCCTCTGGGTCGTTTTCCTGCCAACCTGGCAGAGAACACTTGTTTTGCTAATCTTTCCTCTCCCATTCTATTTAAGTGACCATACCATCTGAGATTAGCTCTGCTAACGCATTCCTGGATGCTGACAATGTCAAGTTCTTTCCTAATATCCTCATTTTTAATATGATATTGCCATTGATGCCATCTGTTCACACCTCTAATCTTTCTCAGGACTCTCATATCTGCGGTCTCTAGTCTTTGGTCAAGTGTTTTACTTCTGACCCAGCTCTCAGATCCATAAGTTAAAATTGGTTTGAACACAGTCTTGTATACAGCTAATTTAGTGTTCCGACTAATTTCTTTCTTATTCCATATGAATTTATTCAATTGACTTCCCACGACACCAGCTTTGCTGATTCTGTTGTCTATTTCTATATTTAGTTTACCATCTTCAGTAAAAATTGTGCCTAAGTAGCTGAAATGTTTTACTTGTTCCACAGGTGCTCCATTCCCAACACAGTTGACATTTTCAATGATTCTGCCTATTTTCATTGTCTTTGTCTTTTTATTGCTGACCTTCATACCATATCTATTACAACAGCTATTCAATTTAGTCAGAGAATCTTGCAGACTTGTAGCGGATTTATTTAGAAGTATAACATCATCCGCATAAAGCAAAGAGCTGACATTAACGTCTCCAATTTTGATATCAGGTTTAATACCACATTCCTTCATAATGTGATCCATATAGATAATGAATAACAGAGGGGATAATGTACATCCTTATCTCACACTAGATTTAACATTAAACCACCTTCCTGTACTTCCTTCAATTCTAACTGCTGAATCACAACTCAAATAAAGACTAAGTATTGCTTGATATAATGCCCCATTGACACCATATAACTGCAGCGTATTGAATAGCTTCTCTCTTGGCACCTTGTCATATGCCTTTTCCAAATCGACAAAACTTAAATACAGATCTTTGTTATATTCCCATGCTTTCTCGACTATTTGTCGTAAAGTGAAGATCTGATCCTGACAGCCTCTATTTGGCCTGAATCCAGCTTGTTCTTCACCAAGCTTTTCTTCCACAATTCTTCTCAACCGTTTCTCAAGTATACTTGCATAGATCTTGCCAGGAACACTCAGTAAGGAAATACCTCTGTAATTCTCACATTCAGTTTTATTTCCCTTTTTATATATGGGTACTATGAGAGCTATACTCCAATCATCGGGAATTCGTCCCTCTGTCCAGGCTTTCTGAACTATGCAGTGCAGCCACTGTAAGACTCTTATACCACCATACTTCAGCATTTCTGGTCGAATATCATCTACTCCTGCTGCCTTTCCACATTTCAAGCCTTTGATGGCTTTTTCTACTTCAAGTATGGATATGTATTCCTGACTGCATGCCTGGTCAGTGTTTTTTATCACTGTGCTGTCATCACTGCTTGTTTCATTTAGCAGTTTTTCAAAGTAATTACTCCATACTTCAAGGATATCTTTTTCTCCTGTTTTCATTTCACCTTTATCATCTCTAATTCCTTTTACAGCACTCTTTCCTCCATTCCTAAGCTTCTTCAACAACCTCCAGAATATTTTGCCACCTTCTTGATATTTATTTTCTATATTCTTGCCAAAGTCCTCCCATGACTTTTGTTTAGCTAGTTTTACACACTGTTTAGCTTTCTTACATTTGTCTCTGTATTCTGTAAGAGTAAAAGCTGACTTATTTGCCAGGAACTTTTGATATGCTTTCTTCTTTTCCTTCACTGCCTCTTTAACTTCCTGTGTCCACCAGCGAGTTCTGATTTTTTTATCCTTGCACACAACCTCACCACATGCCTCTCTGGCAGAATCAATCAATGTTTCCTTCAGAGTTTGCCACTGAATCTCCAAGGTTTGATTCCTGTTCTCAAACTCTTTCATTTTCTTTTCAATAATATTTCTGTATTTTAGTCTACAGTTCACATCTGAGAGCTGCTCAACTTTTATTCGCTTTAAAACTTTCTTACATGTTATTCTTTTCAATATGAAATTCAATTTTATCCTGCTCAAGACTAAATAGTGATCACTTCCAATTTCAAATCCTCTGTACACTCTGGTGTCCTGCACCAGGGAGAAAACATCACTATCAACAATAACATAGTCAATGAGACTTTTCTTATTCCTTGCCTCTTCTCTCCATGTGAATTTGTACACATTTTTATGTTGGAACATGGTGTTAGTAATAACCAGTCCATGTCCCGAGCAGAAATCCAACAGATATTTGCCATTATTATTAGCTTTGCTCTTTTCTCCAAATTTTCCCAAAATATTTTTGTATGTCTCACAATCATTTCCTACTCTACTATTTAGATCCCCAACAAGGACCAACTTTTCCTTTTTCATTGTGTCAGTTGCTTTTTCTAAAGCCTCAAAAAATTCCTCCACTTCTACCTTAGTAGAACCTTCTGTGTGACCATAGGCACAAATAAGTCTCATTGTCCAGTTCCCAATTCTCATATTTGCCCACATTACTCTACTTGAGACTGACTGTCATTCAAGAAGATTAGCCTCTTTCATATAATATTAATTTATACTCAAAGTTCTTTACATGGCATTACAATTCTACTAAAAGGAGGTAATTCTATTTCTTCTGCTCCAATACAAGTTTTTTCTCTCACCTGATTTTTCTAACTTGTTAAATCCTGAATGAATTATTTCTTTAATGAAGTTCTTCATTCAGGATGTAACAACAGGATGTGATAGTACTACATGAAAAATTTACATCATTACTAACTTCCTATCTTCAATTTTCCTCCAAATCAGTCTGTTACTTGTCAAGACTCCAACATTATTAGATCTTGTATTTCTATCTTCTAAGACACTTTGTACCGTATCAACCCACCTATATTTTGGTCTTCCTCTGGGTCGTTTTCCTGCCAACCTGGCAGAGAACAATTGTTTTGCTAATCTTTCCTCGCCCATTCTATTTAAGTGACCATACCACCTGATAATTGCTCTGCTAACTCATTCCTGAATGCTGATAATGTCAGGTTCTTACCTAATATCCTAGTTTTTAATATGATATTGCCATTGATGCCATCTGTTCACGCCTCTAATCTTTCTCAGGACTCTCATATCTGCGGTCTCTAGTCTTTGGTCAAGTGTTTTACTTCTGACCCAGCTCTCAGATAATGTACAACCTTCTCTCGCACCAGATTTAACATTAAACCATCTTCCTGTACTTCTTCAGTTCTAACTGTCGACTTACAACTCAAATACAGACTAAGTATTGTTTGATATAATGCCCCATTAACACCATATAACTGTAGCGTATTGATTAGCTTCTCTCTTGGCACCTTGTCATATGCCTTTTCGAGATCAACAAAACTTAAATTCAGATCTTTGTTATATTCCCATGCTTTCTCAACTATTTGTCGTAAAGTGAAGATCTGATCCTGACAGCCTCTATTTGGTCTGAATCCAGCTTGTTCTTCACCGAGCTTTTCTTCCACAATTCTTCTCAACCATTTCTCAAGTATACTTGCATAGATCTTGCCAGTACACTCAATAGGGAAATAACTCTAATTCTCACGTTCAGTTTTATTTCCCTTTTTATACATTGGTACTATGAGAGCTCTACTCAAATCATTCGGAATACGTCTCTCTGTCCAGGCTTTCTGAACTATGCAGTGCAGCCACTGTAAGACTCTTATACCACCTACTTCAGCATTTCTGGTTGAATATCATCTACTCCTGCTGCCTTTCCACATTTCAGTCCTTTGATGGCCTTTTCTTCTTCAAGTATGGATATGTATTCCTAACTGTATGCCTGTTGAGTGTTTTACCACTGTGCTATCACTGCTTGTTTCATTCAGCAAATTTTCAAAGTAATTACTTCATACTTCAAAGATATCTTTTTCTCCCGTTTTCATTTCACCTTTATCATCTCTAACTCCTTTTACTGCACTCTTTCCTCCATTCCTAAGTTTCTTCAACAACCTCCAGAATATTTTGCCACCTTCTTGATATTTATTTTCTATGTTCTTGCCAAAGTCCTCCCATGACTTTTGTTTAGCTAGTTTTACACAGTGTTTCACTTTCTTACATTTGTCTCTGTATTCTCTAAGAGCAAAAGCTAACTTATTTGCCAGGAACTTTTGATATGCTTTCTTCTTTTCCTTCACTGCCTCTTTAACTTCCTGTGTCCATCATGGAGTTCTGATTTTTCTATCCTTGCAGACAACCTCACCACATGCCTCTCTGGCAGAATCAATCAGGGTTTTCTTCAAGGCTTGCCACTGAATCTTCAAGGTTTGGTTCCTGTTCTCAAACTCTTTCATTTTTTCTTCAATAATCTTTGTGTATTTTAGTCTATACTTCACATCTGAGAGCTGCTCAACTTTTATTAGCTTTAAAACTCTCTTACATGTTATTCTTTTCAATATAAAATTCAATTTTATCCTGCTCAAGACGAAAATAGCGATCACTTCCAATTTTAAATCCTCTGTGCACTCCGGTGTCCTGCACAAGGGAGAAGACATCTCTATCAACAATGACATAGTCATTGAGACTTTTCTTATTCCTTGCTTCTTCTCTCCATGTGAATTTCTGCACATTTTTATGTTGGAACATGGTGTTAGTAATAACCTGAGCAGAAACCCAACAGGTATTTGCCATTATTATTAGCTTTGTTCTTTTCTCCAAATTTTCCCAAAATATTTTTGTGTGTCTGACAATCATTTCCTACTCTGCTATTTAGATCCCCAACAAGGACCAACTTTTCCTTTTTCATTGTGTCAGTTGCTTTTTCTAAAGCATCAAAAAATTCCTCCACTTCTACCTTAGTAGAACCTTCTGTGGAACAACAAAGGACAAATAAGTCTCATTGTCCAGTTCCCCATTCTCATATTTGCCCACATCACTCTACTGGAGACGGATTGCCATTCAGGAAGATTAGCCTCGTATTTTATGTTAAATACTATTCTAAGGCTACTCCTTCTTTTCCTTGATTGATTGTAATTTCCTGAATATAACATTTTGTATTTATTGCTCAGAAAGATCACCAGTTTTTGTCTTTTTTGTTTCAGTCACCCCTATTATGTCGATCTGGTACTTATTTAATTCCTCAGCAATCTCCATTTCTTTTCCATTCAGGCTTCTTATGTTGATAGTACCGATCTTTAACTCTGGTGATATTGAGTTGGGGGTGTGTTTTCAGATTTGTTCCAGTAGCTGACTTTTCGTTGTTCGCCCTGGTTTCCTGGCAAAAACAATGGGGGCCTTGTTTAACCGGGCGACTCCCCAGCCGGCATGAAATTTTGTCATGTTGTACCATCATTTTCTATATTGGTTTAGGCCAATAAGAATACAATTTGGTTGGCTATATCCCAAATTGCCAGCCATCCTTGTTCGTTCTGTATCCAGGTAGATGCCTAACAATGTGCACCACAAAATGGTGAGGATTGGACATTAAGTCAGAAGCCCTTTTTGGTTCTCCGCATTCCTTTAAAGGTAATGTGGAGGTCTCCTCTTAGTTATACAGCTTTGACCCTTGAGCACCCCTTATATATATATATATAT
This sequence comes from Typopeltis vanoorti, assembly GCF_054136105.1. NCBI lineage: Eukaryota > Metazoa > Arthropoda > Arachnida > Uropygi > Thelyphonidae > Typopeltis > Typopeltis vanoorti. The sequence goes on from NC_143565.1 coordinate 51,110,552, forward strand.
ATATATATATATATATCACAGGTGGTGAGGTATATGGAGTTTGTTGAAGAAGCTTAGAAATGGAGGAAAAAGTGCTGTAAAAGGAGTTAGAGATGATAAAGGTGACATGAAAACAGGAGAAAAAGATATCCTTGAGGTATGGAGTAATTACTTTGATAAATTGCTAAATGCAACAAGCAGTGATAGCACCGTGGTAAAAAACACTCAATAGGCATACAATCAGGAATACATATCCATACTTGAAGTAGAAAGGGCCATCAAAGGCTTGAAATGTGGAAAGCCAGCAGGAGTAGATGATATTCAACCAGAATTGCTGAGGTACGGTGGTATAAAAGTCTTACAGTGGCTGCCCTGCATATTTCAGAAGGCCTGGACAGAGGGACGAATTCCTGATGATTGGAGTAGAGCTCTAATAGTACCCATATATAAAAAGGGAAATAAAACTGAATGTGAGAATTACAGAGGTATTTCCCTACTGAGTGTTTCGAGCAAGATTTATGCCTGGATAAATTGGTGAAGAAATAGCTGCGATCAGTCCAAATAGAGGCTGTCAGGATCAGATCTTCACTTTACAACAAATAGTGGAGAAATCATGGGAATATAACAAAGATCTGTATTTAAGTTTTGTCGATCTGGAAAAGGCATACGACAAGGTGCCAAGAGAGAAGCTATTCAACACACTACAGTTATATGGTGTCAATGGGGCATTATATCAATCTATACTTAGTCTTTATTTTTGTTGCAAGTCAGCAGTTAGAATTGAAGGAAGTACAAGTAAGTGGATGGTTTAATTTTAAATCTGGTGTGACAACAATGTATATTATCTCCTCTGTTGTTCATTATCTATATGGATCACATTATGAAGGAAAGTGGCATTAAACATGATATCAGAATTGGAGATGTTAATGTCAACTCTTTGCTTTATGCAGACGATGTTATACTTCTAAATAAATCCGCTACAAGTTTGCAAGATTCCCTGACTAAATTGAATAACTGTTGTAATAGATATGGTATGAAGTTCAACAATGAAAAGACAAAGACAATGAAAATAGGTAGAATCATTGAAAATATCAACTGTATTTTGAATGCGGAAACTGTGGAACAAGTAAAACATTTCAGCCACTTAGGCACGATTTTTAGTGACGATGTTAAATTAAATATGGAAATAGACAACAGAATCAACAAAGCTGGTATTGTATTAAGTCAATTGAATAAATTCATATGGAATGAGAGAGAAATTAGTCGGAACACTAAATTAGCTGTATACAAGACAGTGTTCAAACCAGTTTTAACTTATGGATCTGAGAGCTGGTTCAGAAGTAAAACACTTTACCAAAGACTAGAGACCGCAGATATGAGAGTCCTGAGAAAGATTAGAGGCGTGAACAGTTGGCATCAATGGCAATATCATATTAAAAATGAGGATATTAGGAAAGAACTTGACATTGTAAGCATCCAGGAATGAGTTAGCAGAGCTAATCTCAAGTCGTATGGTCACTTGAACAGAATGGGCGAGGAAATTGTAGCAAAACAATTGTTCTCTGCCAGGTTGGCAGGAAAACGACCCAGAGGAAGACCAAGATATAGGTGGATTGATACGGTACAAAGTGCCTTAGACGATAGAAATATAAGATATGATAATGATGCTGGAGTCTTTACAAGTAACAAACTGATTTGGAGGTAAATGTTACATGAAGTACTATCATAACCTGTACACCCCCTTGTGGGTACATGTCAGGAATTTAATGATGATGATGATATATCTCTCATGCCCACATACTTTCACTCTCCCCATGCATTTGCAGTAAACTATCACAACACACACACACACACACACACACACACACACACACACACACACACACACACACACACACACACACACACACACACACCAAAAAAAAACTAGCATCCCTTATCTGTTCTAAAGTCCAACTGCAATACCAACATTTGCCAGGTGCTTTACTATAGCCATGGAGAGGCAGATTATCCATCAGAATCTCTGAATACAAAGATTGTAATCGGTACTACTGCTATGGATGTTAAGACTTACAGAATGTGTGTTAAATGCCTTCTACTGAAGGCATTGGAAAAGACTGCCTTCTCAAATGCTGGTATGAAAGTGTGAAAAACAGTTCTGACACACATAAAATTATCTCAAATTATCGGAAACACTTATTCTCAGACCACCTAACAGCCAAGAATTCCCAGTCACTCTTTCCTTGTTTCTTTACACATTTGTTTGTTATTCATATAGTGCCTATGTGCATGTATCTTTGCATGCATATTTTTCCTTCATGTCAATTTGACTTTGGTGAAATACAGGAAATAATAGTCATCTACATTGTCATAATAAATAATAGTCACCTACTAAATAAAGGAAATAATAGTCACCTATATTGTCATCTTGTTACTAAAATTACATTTATGAACTCCTCTGGCTGGATGACATTTAATAAACCTTTGTTTTTATGTGGTTCAACCAGATAATTTTTATTGGCAAAGTTTAGCAAAATAATTAAAGCTTATATTAAATTCTTCAGTGGCTGGATGGAAATTAATGAAATTTGATATTTAGTATATTTTAAAATTTGGACTCAATTTCAGTTTTGTTTTAGTGGCAAAATTAGGCAAAGTGTCTGGTACAGTTATAATGGTAATGAATGTGGCACTTGAAAGAAAATAATTTACAAGGCCTCTCTGATCATATTCTTCTTTGTTATACATGCATGCACACTGAATTTTGTATTTTCTCCATCACTTTTCAGTAGTAAATTTCTGATCTTTGAAATCTTTTTTTATCCATATGCAATTTACGTTTAATATTATTTAACATACTTTTTTATTTAAGGCTTCATGGAATAACAGTCAGAATCACTCAGTGCTAAGTAATGTATCATTTAATGGATCTCTGCAATCGCCTTATAGTAGTATTTCACAAGATGGTGGCTTATACAATGAATCAGATTCATCTCTTTTATCCCAGAGTCCAAGAACTAATGACAAAAAGCAAGTATTACTTAGGCCAAAGAGTCTCATTGAAAGAGCAAGATTAAATGTTGCGTAAGTCTTATTTTTTATTATTTTTTTTTCATCCTCCATTTTGATTGATTCAGAATGATATATAACTTATTGTCTATTAAATTTTCATTCTATGTAGATATGACTATATATTCTGAAGTTCAATTACTTTGTAATTGAGCTTGAACAGAATTTCCATTTGGCAAAGAAAGGAGCATTGAAACAGGAAATGTTTTGCAAATTTTAAGTCTGTAAAATGTCTATATAGCATTTAAGATCATTGCTATGTAGATATTTTAGTGAGTTTTATAAAATGCATTCATTTTACTTTGAACATTTTATGTTGTGCCATTCTCCTTTGATTTTAAGTAAACCTATCTTCTCACCAGATGCTAATACTCACTGAAAGGATAGTATATAAGACCTGAATGGAATTTTTGAAGAGCAATTAATAGCATTTTACTAATTCTGAAACTGAAGATAAGTTATGTACTAACAGCTATATGTTACTGAATTGTCAGAAAAGGTTGGGTAATTAAAAAGTAGAAATGTGGTCTTTCATTCATAATTATTTAATTTGAATTCCACATCCTATATTGTCTGGCTGAAGAGGGAAAAGAAGACTTATCTTAAGATAATTGTGCCTCCTTAGCACAGTTGGAAGAAGATGGATGCTACACATTGGTTGCAATTACAACCCCACCAACTCACAAATTAGAAAACTTCACAGGCTCCTTAAGAAAGTCACTTCTTGGCCTGTAGAAGTTACCAACAGATTAAAACCGTTTAACTCTATACCCCCCCCCCCCGTATTTACGGACTCCCAAAAATACATAAAGAAAATGTGCCATTACGTCCCATAGTGGATGGCATTGATTCCCCCACATACAAATTAGCTAAACATTTGGCCAAAGAGCTCACACACTATACTGGCAACACACCATCACACATAAAAAACTCAGCCCACTTCAAAGCCAGCATAGAAAACCTTACACTCCAACATACTGACATAATGGTCAGCTTCGACGTCTCCTCCTTATTCACAAATGTCCCACTCAAGGAAACTTTAGAGCTAATCCAAGCTAAATTTTCTCCCGATATCTCAGCCCTATTTCAGTTCACAATGAACTCAGGCTATTTCGTTTGGCTGGGAAAATTCTACAAACAAATAGAGGGGACAGCCATGGGCTCACCACTCTCCCCACCCTTGGCCAATTTCTTTATGGAGACCTTTGAGGAAAAAGCCTTAGCCTCTGCCCCACAAAAACCAACCATATGGCTTCGCTACGTTGATGATGTGTTCGCTATTTGGCCACATGGCTCTGAAACACTCCTCTCCTTCCTTACACACTTAAACAACCAACACGCCAGAATCAAGTTCACACTGGAAAAAGAGGAAAACAACTGCCTCCCTTTCCTAGACACACTAGTCACCCGCCAGCCTGATGGAACTTTGGTTTTCTCAGTTTACAGATACATCCACTAACAATCCCCTCCCCCCTCACAACAATATGGAGTGGTAAAAACACTATACAACAGGGCTAAACTAATCTGTTCTAATGACATAGCCCTTAACACTGAACTAAATCACATCCTCAACACTTTCTCAGCCAATGGCTACCCCCCCCCCCCAAAAAAAAATCCAAAAAATATTAAAACCTACAAACCACAGCCCCCCTCCACAAAAAAGATTACTCTAAATCCATCACCATTCCCTACATCCGAGGCACCTCAGAAAAAATTACCAAAATTCTAAAAAAACATAACCTCACCTCCTGTTACAGGCCTTACAGAAAATTGGCATCCCTTATCCGCTCTACCAAAGACCAACCACTTCCCCTAGACCTACCTGGTGTATACCAGGTCCCTTGCAGTTGTAAACTGTCGTACTTTGGCCAAACAGGCAGGACAGCGAATATCAGAATTTCTGAACACAAGGACTACATCCGGTTTTACAAGTATAGCCATTCTGGTCTTGCAGACCATGCTCTGAATACTCGCCACAGATTACGGTGGAAGAAAGCTACAGTAATACACCGGAGCAAATATAAATTAGAAAGATTATTTATGGAATCAGCCTCTGCCCTAAGAAACTCTCCAAACCTCAACAAATTTGGTTGTATGCGACTGCCCCAAATTTGGGAGGCATACATCAGCAGACCTTCAGCCCAACGGCCAAGAACGCCTACTTAGCCTACCAGAGGGCACCATCAGGACTTCTAGGAGAACGATAGCTTCATATCTTCATTCTCAGTTACTGTATTGTTAGTGCCTGTGTGCAACTGCCTTTTTGTAAGTTCCTTTTGAAAATGGCAATATGACATTGCCGAAATATTGGAAATATTTATTAAAGTATAATTTAATTTATATTCGGATCTACGTTGTTTCAATTCCCTAAGTGATTTAGAAGAAAAAAAAAATAATTATAAGATATAAAATATCTTATAATTATTGTTAAATAATAATTATAAGATATTTTATTTGGGCAGTAGTGATCAGGGAAAGGAAGGAGTATTCTGTGGTCCCATAAAAGATTCCGTTACTGAATAAGTAGAAGAGTTAAATCATTAGAGAAGGCAACTGACATAAAGAGAAAAACTGTTGGCAATGTTTGTGTCTGAGATGTAAATATCAGACTAAGAAATGAAAACCAGGACATATAGAAATGTTTTAAGATTTGGAGAAAAGGACAAGCTAATTAAAATGGTGAGTGCCTGCTGAATTTTGGTTCAGGAAATGGGCTAGTCATTGCAAACACTTTGTTCCAATACAAAGATGTGCATAAATTCATATGGAGAGAACACTCATTAAATGAGTTATTGCTGTGCTCTTGTTGATAATGATTCAAGATAGAAAGAAGATAGAAAGAGGATAGATATAAAGATTTGAAATAAAACTAAATGATCACCATTTAGTTTTAAGCAGAATAGAAAATATCATATTGTAAAGAAGACTGTCTACAAAAGTGTTAAAAAATCTCGTATAGAAAAAAAAAATAGAAATATTTTTTCTATGTTGATTTTACATGGGCAATTAAATTTACATAAAATACTTGTAATTAAAATAATGTATAGCTCACTTTACTGTATTAAATCTGGTATCAAATTGTTAGAATATTTGAATAAGAACCACTAGAATTGTAAAAAAAATTAAGTTCAGAGAGGATTAGGCAAATAGACCTAAGGCTAGCGACAATTACAAAGGTCACCGGATTATGAGTTTTCTTGCCAAAACCCAACGATAGCATGGGTGATGAAAAAAAAAACCTCCAGTAAATCTGGGGGATTTAATTTGAAGAAGGGCCAAGGTTGGGAGAGTGATATAAAAGGCAGAGATTGAGGGGCCAAAGGGCTCTCGTTTCAAAGTTTTATTCATGTGCCAAGTCTTTTCCGAGGATGGGGAGAGTCTCATTTCGCAAGCAGCAGTTCTGACGAAGATGAGAAGTTCGATAGCAGCAGAGACAGTCCTTTCAAGATGTCCTACCATATGATTCTTCGATGATCTATGTGTGTGCTGAATTATCGCTCCCACAACCTAGTGCCTGATCGGAAAATTTGCTGAGAAGAGGAGGAGTGTGCCCGTAAGCTTTTAGGATCTAGGACTGCGTAATAAACTGGCAAGATTGTAAGTAAAATGTTTTATATAACATCCTAGATTGTGAACTTTGAACAACGAATGTTGGTTCTGTTATCTATTAGTGTAGAAAGTACTAGAGAAGTCTTTAAAGCCATAATTCTGTTTGAATGTGAATAGTAGTATATAGAGTTCTAAAGATTTGCTAATGTTGTGTAATGTAAAATCGAATGTGGTTTAAGTTTTCCCTTTTTCTGTTTATAATGTGAGTGAAGTTAAAGTGTGTTAAATTCTATCTGAGTGTCTGAAAAATTATGTGTATTTATATTATCTTTGTCTTAAAGCTTGAGCGAAAATGCTTAAATGATCATGTGGAGAATTAGACATGTGATTTGTGCTCGTGTTGGCTTAATTAGAACCAGACACGTGATATGTGCTTGTTGAATTTTGTAAATAATTTGTCTTAGTATGAACAAACATGTTTGTTTTGTTAATAGCTTGCCTGATCTTGTTTTGCCAATGCACTGCCTCATAAAAATATCGAACCTGTGTGACCAAAGAATAGTGATAGCCACGACTGAAAAAAAATAATAGTTGCTTGAGATAGTTAATTTAAGAGTTATTTCTCTTAGCTTAATATTTCTCTTGTTTGTATGGGAAGGAATAAAAATTCTTTTACGCGATCCTTAATAGCGCAGTCGGGAAAAAAAAAATTAAGGAGCAATACAAGTGAAATACAGCAAATTAGATTGGGGAATTGGTTCCAGCGAGAAGCTTTTCCTAAGTCTACACTTTGAGCACGTGAAATAGCATACTTACGAACTTGAGAAGGGGGGAGTAAAAAAAAAGGTAATATACTAAAGGATTAAGAATAATAGCGAGAATTGTGAGTGAATTAGAAATTGAAGTCTTTAGACAATTTGAACTAGTTCAAGCAACTACAAAAATTAACTACGATATTACGATGTAAGAAAAATTTTACAAATTGCCCAGTAGTAACACATTAAATATAAATAAATAATATCAAAAATAGATATTTACAGTGTTAAAAAAAATCAAAGTCAAGCAGCTTTCAGTGGTAAAATATACTCAAATATACAAATATTGCTCAATAAAAAAATTATCTTCAAAAACCAAGCCTTGGAGATATAGAAACAAAATCTATGAACATTGATGGATTTAATCTGGAAGTTTTGTGCAAGATAGAAAAATTCACTATGACCATAAAAAAAAGAAAATCATATCAAAAGTACCTGGGAAATATTAGTCAGCAAATGGTGTCCTGAGAGAATATTGAGAAAAATGTAAGAAAGCTAAGTTATGCGTAAAATTAGCTAAACAAAAGCCATGAGAAGACTAGAGGCAATTGAAAAAGTTTTAAAAGAGAGGAAGAAGTAGTAAACATGTAATTCGAGATGATTTTTGAAGTAATTACTTTTTGAGAATATTAAATGAAACAAGCAATGACAGAACAGTGCAGAAACCATTCAAGATGGATGCATTAGGATTTGCATATCTGTAATCGAGGCAGAAATATCTATTAGAAACCTAAATCAGGGAAACATAGATTATATTTGACTGTAGATGCTCAAATATTGGTTCAAGGATACATTGTGGTTGGTCGGTGAATTTAGTGCTCATGTGAGATTGGTCATTATCGTCTGTTTTATTGTATTTTTCCCATAGAAAATTAGTATTTTATAGTATATTAGTGTAGATTTTAGTGTTTTTATTATGTATTTAGCATTTTATAACATATTTTTATTAAGATATTTCAATAATAAGTCATCATCAATTTCCTGAGATGTACCCTCAAGGGGTGTATAGGATATGATAGTACTACATGAAAAACTTACATCATTACTAACTTCCTACTTTCCTCCAAATCAATCTGTTACCTGTCAAGACTCCAAAATTATCAGACCTTATATTTCTATCTTCTAAGGCACTTTTTACTGTATCAATATCTTGGTCTTCCACACCTATATCTTGGTCTTCCACAGGGCCTTTTTCCTGCCAACCTGCCAGAGATCACTTGTTTTGGTAATCTTTCCTTGCTCATTTTCTTTAAGTGACCATACCATCTGAGATTAACTCTAACACATTCCTGGATGTTAACAGTATCAAGTTCTTTCCTAATATCCTCATTTTTAATATGATATTACCATTGATGCCATCTGTTCATGCCCCTAATCGTTCTCAGGACTCTCGTATCTGAGTCCTGAGAAAGATGCCAAGCTTCTATATACGAGTTGCTCCAGTCCTGAAAATACTTCAGGCGCGAACTTTGTTTGCTTACACTAGGATAAAGGATTAAACCAAGTATATAATTTCTTGGTATCTTTAATTTATAGCACAATCATAGATTTTGGTATTCCGGTTATCTCCGCCAGACAACGATGACTGGTAAAGGGGAAATGGCTTTTGATTTGGTATAGTAAGGCAATTTTTTTGGTTAGTGACAAAGCGTTGTGACATCTTGGTAATGGTCCAAAATTTTCTCAAATTAAAATTAAAAACAAAATTGCAATAAACAGAGCACTGAAAAATCTGTACACTTTTCTGATTAGGCATTGGTTCAGCAAGTGCATTCATCTAACACTAGTTGGAAATGTTCCTCTTAGAAAGTAATGTGCTGTATAAGCTAAGTTTGTGAGAGGAGTGATGTCATTTGTCACCTAAAATGTAGAGGAACAAAGCTGACGAGTCATAAGTTTGGCACAGTATGACCTTTGCACTCCTTGTGCCAATAAGCCTTAACATTTACAAGTGATTACCTCGGAGGGATAATCTGGAGTGTTGCATCTCCTGTCCCAAATAAATGACTTGCTGTCCCAAATAAGCAAAGAAAAGTCTGTTCAATTTTTTAGATTTGGTTTGGTTCTTTAAGATATGTCCTAAATAAATGACTGCACTATTAACTAATGGCCTAATTAGCTGAATTCTTCTGTATTTGCATTCTGACAGATTACAGGCTAATTATTATTAAGTGACATCTCTATTGAGTCCAAAGATGCACTGCAAGAGGGCACTCTAAACCACATGACTCACTGTCTGTAACATTTAACCTGTCATATACAGGGTGTTCGGGATAAATTTGACATATTTATAATTAATTATATTTTTCCGTAAGTTACATGTATTAACACACACTTCTCTTCATTTAAAAGTTTGGACCCTTCTTCATTCATATACAAGATGTCAGAAAGGATGGATAGCTGGAACCCACCTGAATCATGGAAGAGAATAACTTGTATCATGATGATTCGTGCCCGCCATTAAAATAAGGATATTACGACTGCTGCCCAATGCTCCCTGAATACAGTAAAAACAATCAGGCATGAACTAGAGACTTGCAATGGTGACTACGAGGATGTAGCAAGAAGAAAGATCCCTAGCAGACGATCTGATTGCGTTCGTACAGCAGAATTCCTCGCAAATCTGCAGGAACAGGTGTTGAAGAACCCTGGCATTGGAATTCGGGCTTTGTTCGTGGAGTTGCTAACTGTAGTCAAGCCCTGGATAACAAGGGTAGCCAATGGTAGGCCGTATGTATGGCAGCAGGATTCGGCCCCTTGCCACACCTCTGGGAAAAGTCAAAAATGGTTGTCTGAAAATTTCTACGACTTCACCAGTCCAAATGTTTGGCCTCCAAACTCCCCAGACCTTAACCCCATGGATTATTTTGTATGGGGCGCAGTTGAAAAAGACACCAATCGCACTTCCAGTAATACAAAAGCCCAGTTAATGGATAAAATTAAAACAGTTTTTGCGGCCCTTCCCAGGGAGACTGTAGCATCAGCTTGTTCGAGGTTCCGAAGCAGAATTGAAGCTGTGATCGATGCTAATGGTGGTTATTTTGAGTAAATCTTGTTGATAGTATTGTAATTAACTCTGCCTGTAATGTTTTTTTGTCAATTCATTAAATTTAATAGATACAAAGAAGATTTTCTTTTTCCTTACGAAACTATCAAATTTATCCCGAACACCCTGTATATTATGCTAACCACTAATAGTATTTTTGTCTGTTTGCATGTGTGTTTGTTCTCTGGCCAATTTTCCTATATATATATATATATATATATACATACATACATATACACAGTAGAACTCGGTTATAACGAATTCCACGGGACCGCATATATTTGTTTGTAATAACCGTTATATCCAAGAAGGTCATAATTTGAGCGAATTAAAAATGTTTTCATATTTTTCTCAGCATAGGTATATTGGATAACATAGATACGTATGTGCATACATACATATAAAGAACAAAAATTTATTTTTAAAACTTCACATTTTTATTTTAAAAAATCATCAAGCACAAAAATCACATTTTAAAAAATCATCAAGCGTGCTTTGCACAAGATGCATATTTCATACGTTTGAAATTGTTCCTTATACCACTAAGATGCTTGAATGTGTTGGCTGAACTTACAGATCACGATTCCATAAATCTTGTTAAAATATGTAAAGCACTTTCTGCTTCACACCAGGTAACGATTTTCTCATCATTGCTATTTTCTTCCTCGGAGTCACTACTACTACTACTATTATCTTCTTCTGGTGTATGAGAGATTTGTTTTAAGATGTCAGCATCTGTCGGTATACCCGAAGTTGTGATGCCATTATCAGTGTCTATAAAATTATCAATCTCTGCACACGTTTCAAAATTGTTCAAGTTTTGCGCTTTTAACCATGCTGATAACGGTAAGTTATCCTCTTCATCTTCTTCAGATTTGCACTCGTATTCTGCAAGACCAACTTTCTTAAAACAGTTTTGTATCGTAGACGATGACACCAAATTCCAAGCATCACTCATTAAACATATTGCATGAAGTACACTGATCTTCGAGTCGTAAGCATAATCATTTTCTGCAGATTTTTCTCTGCGTTCTATCAGTTCCAAGACTAACAGACGATGAAAATGGGATTTAAAACATTTAATTATGCCTTGATCAAGTGGTTGCAAGATGGATGTCACATTCGGTGGCAAAAAAAAAAAGTTTTATGTTTGTTAAATTAGCCGCTACAGGATGGGCAGGACAGTTGTCTATCAATAACAAAATTTTCCGGTTTTCACTGCGAAGATTTTTATCCCACTTGCGAATTTCATTTTTGAAAATTGAAGATGTCGTCCAGACCTTCTTATTCGCTGTATAATCAACGGGAAGTTTCTTTATGTTTTTAAAGCATCTAGGCTTTGCTGATTTTCCAATTACAAGAAGTTTTCTGTTATCGCTACCGGTCATGTTTGCACAAACTAAAACTGTGAGTCTATTTTTGATAAGTTTTCTGCCAATGCACTTTTCGTTTTTAGATTGAAATGTTTTATCAGACATTAAATTATAAAAAAACCCTGCTTCATCTGCATTATAAATGTTATTGTATCCATGCCTTCGTTTGATGTCTGGCCATACATTCTTGATCCAGTCAGAAGCAACGTTTTTGTTAATGGACAACTCCTCGCCACTTACTTTTGCATAGACAATATTGTTTCTGTTCTTAAAGCGTTCAGTCCACCCATTGTTGCATTTAAAATCGCTATAACCAAGTTGAACAGCAAATTTTTTGGCTTGAACTTTCAAAGTTGGTCTGCTAATAGGTAAGCCAGCAGTTCTTTGCACTTTAAACCACGAAAGAAGTGCCTCGTCAACGTAACTTTTATTACACTTTTTAAGTTTTTTATACTTTGATAAATTGTTTTCAAAAGCTTTCAGAGTCAACTTGCAATTCTTCCAAATTATTGATATTGTAGATGGGGACAAACCATACTTCTTTGCTACTGTCAGATTTGATTGGCCACTTTCCACCTCCCGTATAATTTCTACTTTTTCAGAACCCGATAAAATTTTCCGTTTGACTCCCAACATTTTTCCACAACCAGAAAATGCGTACGTATGAAATGTCAGTAACGGAACGACTAACGTGTATTATTCGTTCGTTATTCCCGTGAAACGAATTCGTAATAAACATGAAATACATGCATTAAATCAAATGTAATTCAAATATACCTTCAAAATTATTAGTTATAAACGTGAATTCGCTGTAACCGTGATCGTTATAACCAAGTTCTACTGTATATATAATCGCGATCACAGTTCTGTGTTCCCAGACTTGATCAGCTTACAAACTATTGTTAATATTATGACTAATTTTTATCCTGTGTAATTACCAGTGTTGAAGCAAAAAATCTTTGAAAAACATATAAATATATAAATAGTAATCGATGAGACATGAATTTAAAAATAAATAAATAAAAAAAACATGCATTTTATCAGTGATGCATGATCTTCTTTCTAGCATTTTAGTTCCAGACAGTCCTGGAGTCTGCTGCTTGGACAATTTTCTTCCACTTATTTCTATTTTGGGCATCCCTCCTTTCCACTCCAATTTTTTCCATTTCCCTTTTGATGTTTTCCCCACCATCTTTTTCTTGGTCTTCCATTTCTTCTCTCTCTCTCTTACTGTTCGCTTCCATTGTGGTGGTCTACCAGTCTTTTGCATACATGGCCAGCCCACCGGCGATGTGTGATCATAAGTACAAAACAGGTAACTAAAAAACATGTTTTCTCGATTATCAGTTTCTCATGAAATTGCTGCAGTTGAAAAACAACTGAAACATGTTTAGGTTGTGTTTTTAAAGTGAACCCTTTCTTCATGTAGCTTCTTCACTAGAGGGTGCAGCACCATGTCCTTCCAGTTCTCTCTGTTGGCGATTTTCCTTTTTGTTTCTGCATAGCCATGTGATCCTTTTCCCATAATTTTTCCTTCTAAAACTGTTAGTATCCTCTGTCCTGCTGAACCTCTCAGTACATGTCCTGCTAATCTCATCTTTCTGGATCATTTCCTGTAATAAAGATCTCTGTGTTCTCATTCTTTGTAGGACATCTGTATTTGTCACATGTTCTGTCCATGAGATTTTCAGAGCTCTTCTATAGCACTACATTTCAAAGGCCATTATCTTTTGTCTTACTCTCTTTTTGAATATCCAGGTCTCACTTCTATATGTGAAAACTGGCCACACTAATGTTCTTATCAATTTTTTCTTTGTCTTGATATGCACAGAACTTCTGAGCAGATCTTTATTTTTCCAGCAGGCATCTTTAGCTATGACTGTTCTTATTATTTTTTCTTTACCTTGCTTTCCATCTGCAGTAAAGTAGGTGCCTAAATATTTGTATTCTGTTGTATGTTAAATTTTTATGTTGTTTATGAATATATCTGGCTCAGATCTGTTTTCTTTTGAGATTTTTATAAATTTGGTCTTTTTTGCATTTATAACTAATCCAAATTCTTTACCTTCTTCAATTAGGAGCTGCAGTAATTTGAATAATTTATTTCGGTTTACTGCTATTAGAATGGTATCATCAGCATATCTAAGATTGTTGTATTTTGTACCATTGATATTAATTCCTATTTTTTGTTTTTCAATCTTTTTCATCACTGTCTCACTATATATAGCTATTAAATAGATTTGGTGAAAGGATACAACCTTGTCTAACTCCTCTTTTTATTTTCACTACAGAAGCCTCAGAGTTAAACGGTTGCGTTTTCTGTTTGGTGTAAATCATTTTTATAATCTTAAGTACATAATCTTCTATGTCTAATTTATCTAATATATGGAACATTTTATTATGTTTTACCCAGTCAAAGGCCTTCTGAAAGTCTATCTATGAAGCAAATATATAAATATTGCTATTTCTTTTAAGTGATATTTCTTTAGTATCTTTAGTTCCAGGATAGCATTAATGGTTCCCATTCCTCTTCTGAAGCCTTTCTGTTGTTCACTCAATTCGTCGATTAAGGCTCTTTCAATTTTGTTTGTTAACAATGGTTAAAATAAAATAGTGAATATAAAGAAATTATATCATTTAAGAAAATTAAAAAGGAATCTGTATTACTTTTCTCAAGTTTCATATCCAATGTTAATGGTCCAGCAAAGTTTGGTCAATTGGTAGAGCCTCTGCTACTAATGGCTCACACAAAAAAAAAGTTAATCAAGTTCGAGCACGGTTGGTAGTTGGAAGAGGATCAATCGTTCGATGCTGTTGGCACACTCTCCCTCGATGAGTCTTTGGACTGTGTCACATAATAATAATGCTAATGGTCATATTCTGTATGCAGTGATACCCTACCTTACTATGCTTTAGTTTATGATGATTCATTCATATATATTGCTTTTCAATTATGACTAATGCCCATTTATGACTGCATTCACTCATACAACATTTTAGTGATATGGTATTGCTCACGTGAATCAACTAATGCCCAGTTTTTGTGAACTATTCATTTACAGCATTGTTGCCTGCTACATCTGTGTTTTTTAGTATTTCACTGTGAATTAAAAGTCATGTATTATATTTTATTGTTAATAATGGCAGATAAAATTTAAAGTAAGGGTGCTGTTGAAAGAAGATGCTTAAACCTATTACATACTAAGATTAAAATGATTAAATTTAGTGATGGTGTATTGAACACTGAGATAGGCTAAAGGTTAAACTTATCTCCACTATTGTTGTTAAAAACAAAAAAGTTCTTAATAAAGCAAAAATTGCTACTCTAGTTAATACCAGAGTCATTTTTAAATGTGATCATCTTATTACTGAAATGTAAAAACTTTTACTAGTGTACATTGATGACCCAACTGGTTGACACCTTTAAGCCAAGCTATTCAGATAAGTTTTTTGCATGCAAAAATTATTCTTTTTTGTTTGCATATCTAATGCAAATGAATGCTTTATTTACATCATTTATGCATATATGACTGCTTAAAAACATTACTTAACTATTACATGCATCTATAAGTGGGGGGGGGGGCAACAATTTGCTATAGTGGTGTCTTGGAACTTGACGTCTTGTGCCACTCTGCAGACTCAAGAAAAACAAGTAGTTTTATTGTATCACTGAATAAGATACAGAAACATTTGCAGTCTGAATAATATATTTCTCAACAAATAGTGTAATTAGAGATAACTGGAATAAAAATGGCACTAACTAATGAATTGCATGTCCCCTCCCACAGAAACTATGCTGTATATATATATATATATATGCTTCTGATTCTTCTTATAGTACCGTTTACTCCATTTCTAAATATGTTCAATAGCCTCCAGCCCATTTTGAAACCTTTGTGTTAATTATCTTCTATATTCTTTTGAAACTCTTTTCATGGTTTTTGTTTAGCTACTTTCACACACAGCTTTCCTATATTTTTCTTTGTATTCTCTCCAAGTGCTTTCTGAATTACTTGCTAGAAACTTTCATATGTAGTCTTTTCCAGGACTGTTTCTTTAACTTCTTGAATTCACCATGACAGTATTTTTTTCTGTCCTGCAAACAACTTTATATGATTCTCTGATTGACTTTGATTATTTTTTTAAAAAAAACTTTGACACTTCCACATTTCTGTTCTACTGACAATCAAATTTACTTTATATTTCACATCTCTTCTATACCCCTGCATACCTATCTCACATGAAGATATTACTATCAACAAAGCCATAAGTTTTTCTTATATCTTGTTTGTTCCTTCATGTGAATTTATGCACATCTTTGTTGTAACATGGTATTAAATGACTAGGCCACATCTAGAATTCACATTCCTGTGAATACTTAGCATTATTATGAACTTTGCTGCATTTTTCTCCAAAGTCTGAATTAATTTCCTGTTGTGCTGTTTTACAGATAAAAACAACTGTCTCACTCTCTTTGCCCCCCCCCCCCTCAGGTCATCATCTCTTTCCAGTGCCTTGAAAAATTTCTCTTCTAGAACTGTCTTTATTATGCACAGAAATTCTCACTCTCCATTCTGAAATTTGTCCACAGCATGGACTGAAATTTTTTAATTTTCATTGCATAGCTGTGATACTATCATTTGTTGGAAAAAGAATAACAGCACTATCATGTCTTTCAATCAGTTTTTGAATGATGTCCATCAAAGAATAATAGAAAAAATTTATCTTAGCTGCATCCAAATAATCTAATAGGAAAGAATGCTAGTTCACATATACACAACACATGCACTTGTAGTATCCTCTAGAGAGGATCCTGCAACATTTGCACTTACAGTAGCAAATAAATTAATCCAAACACTCGCATTTTAGAGAAAAATTTTAATTTTGTAAGAAAAGTACAAAAAAAAAAAATTAAACTCAAACTTTACCTAATGATTTATGTGTTTCTCTGTTCCTAATAAGTTCATTAATTCGATTAGGCATGATTCTACCAGTGTAGAACACATTTTTCTTATTTCTGCATCTCAAAACCATACTTTTATAATGGATTGTATTAAGTTATCCTTTGTATCACAATTTAATTTTCTAAGTCTCTTTTTTACCATACCCCACAAATTTTCTATTGGGTTAATACCAGGAGAGTTACCTGGCCACTGAACCAATTGGATGTTGTGATTTTTGAGGAACTCTTTCACTTTTTTTGAAGGGTGGCATGGAGTGAGATCCTGTTGGAAGAGGAATTCTTTATCTTTTTGGATCTGTGGGACCATTCTTTTCTCCAATATTTTTATGCATTGGTCATTTTTCATCATACCATGAACAGGCACAAGTAATCCTGGATCATCATGTGTAAAACAACTCCCATAACATCTTTTTAGCTGGTGTTTAGGAGCTTGTTAAAGGTGGATGAGAAAAGTCTTCTCAGCCACTGATTTGCAAACATGGGATACTTGCTCTCCTTGGACAAAGAAATGACTTTCATCTGAGAATATGATCTTCCACTTCTCAACAGTGCAATCTTTGCACTGGAGCCCCTTTTTCTGCATAGCCTTCATCAACAGTTGCTTCTTTTTTAGTCTGTGTTCACTCAGCCCTACTTCCAACAATCTTCGACGGACTCATGTCAGAAACGTTAATCTTACTAGCTACCAAGTCTTTATTTAAGTCTATAGTAGATAATCTTTGATTCATTTTGCTTTTCCTAGCTAGTAAATGATTTTGAGTAAACTTAGTTTTCCTTTTCTGTCAGGAGAAAAGGTATCTGTCTCCCTAAACCTCTTTAAAATTACATTAACAGTATCCAATAAGCTTCTTAATTTTAATTCTAAATTAAAATTTTATAAAACAGTTATAAGACCTGTAACAACATATGGATGCATGGCCATATTTTGATAGATTGATAATCTGAGAGGAAGATATATGGACCAATAAAAAAAAGAAAATGGGATATGAAGAATTGAACAAATAATGAACTTGAACAACTAATAGTGAAGGTATAGTGAGATATATAGTAAGATATATCTAGCCATCCTTTTCTGTGCAATATTGGAAGAATATTGCACAGAAAAGGATGGCTAGAAGTTGTTTTGTAAGCTAAAATTCGTAAAGAGTTGCAAAGCTAGAAGAAGAAAACAGTACCCAAACTAACACTCTGCTCATTGGCAATTTGTCTTTGATTCATGGATATGTGCTGAGAAAGAGAACATATTTTTGAACACTTTCTGGAGATGTATCTTTTTTATGCTATTAAAAATGCACAACACATAAACATTGCAGAAGCAGTTAAAACATGCATAACTCAACCAAAATAGTGAACTAAAACCAAAACTAAACCAAAACCAAAAACTTGGCAAAAAATACAAATATTTCACGTCCCCCATCAGGAAAAAAAATTGTAATATAGATGTATCATCATCATCATCAAATTCCTGACATGTACCCTCAAGGGGTGAGGTGTACAGGATATGATAGTACTACATGAAAAATTTACATCATTACTAACTTCCTATCCACAATTTTCCTCCAAATCAGTCTATTACTTGTCAAGACTCCCATATTATCATTATCAGATCTTATATTTCTATCATCTAAGGCACATTGTACCGTATCAATCCACATATATCTTGGTTTTCCTCTGGGTCGTTTTCCTGCCAACCTGGCAGAGAACACTTGTTTTGCTAATCTTTCCTCGCCCATTATGATTTAAGTGACCATACCACCTGAGATTAGCTCTGCTAACGCATTCCTGGATGCTGACAATGTCAAGTTCTTTCCTAATATCCTCGTTTTTAATACGATATTGCCATTGATGCAATTTGTTCACGCCTCTAATCTTTCTCAGGACTCCCATATCTGCAGTCTCTAGTCTTTGGTCAAGTGTTTTACTTCTGACCGAGCTCTCAGATCCATAAGTTAAAACTGGTTTGAACACTGTCTTGTATACAGCTAATTTAGTGTTCCAACTAATTTCTCTCTTACTCCATATGAATTTATTCAATTGACTTCCTACCATACCAGCTTTGTTGATTCTGTTGTCTATTTCTATATTTAATTTACCATCGTCACTAAAAATCATGCCTAAGTGGATGAAATGTTTTACTTGTTCCACAGGTTCCCTGTTCACACACAGTTGACATTTTCAACAGTTCTACCTATTTTCATTGTCTTTGCCTTTTTATTGCTGACCTTCATACCATATCTATTACAACAGTTATTCAATTTAGTCAGGGAATCTTGCAAACTTGTAGCAGATTTATTCAGAAGTATAACATCGTCCGCATAAAGCAAAGAGCTGACATTAGCATCTTTAATTTTGATATCATGTTTAATACCACTTTCCTTCATAATGTGATCCATATAGATAATCAATAACAGAGGGGAAAACCTTGTCTCACACCAGATTTAACATTAAACCATCTTCCTGTACATCCTTCAATTCTAACTGCTGACTTACAACTCAAATAAAGACTAAGTATTATTTGATATAATTTAATAGCTTCTCTCTTGGCATCTTCTCATATGCCTTTTCCAAATCGACAAAACTTAAATACAGATCTCTGTTATAATCCCATGCTTTCTCTACTATTTGTCGTAAAGTGAAGATCTGATCCTGGCAGTCTCTATTTGGCCTGAATCCAGCTTGTTCTTCACCAAGCTTTTCTTCCACAATTCTTCTCAACCATTTCTCAAGTATACTTGCATAGATCTTGCCAGGAACACTCAGTAGAGAAATATGTCTGTAATTCTCACATTCAGTTTTATTTCCCTTTTTATATATGTGTACTATGAGAGCTTTACTCCAATCATCAGGAATTCGTCCCTCTGTCCAGGCTTTCTGAACTATGCAGTGCAGCCACTGAAGGACTTTTATACCACCATACTTCAGCATTTCTGGCCGAATATCATGTACTCCTGCTGCCTTTCCACATTTGAAGCCTTTGATGCCATTTTCTACTTCAAGTATGGATATGTATTCCTGACTGTATACCTGTTGAGTGTTTTTTACCATTGTTCTATCACTTCTTGTTTCATTTAGCAATTTTTAAAGTAATTACTCCATACTTCAAGGATATCATTTTCTCCTGTTTTCATTTCACCTTTATCACTTGAATTCCTTTTACAGCACTCTTTCCTCCATTTCTAAGCTTCTTCAACAATCTTTAGAATTCTTATCTTATTAATAAATATCTTCTTGATATTTATTTTCTATGTACTTGCCAAAGTCCTCCCATGACTTTTGTTCAGCTAGTTTTACAGTGTTTCGCTTTCTTACAGTTGTCTCTGTAATCTCTAAGAGCAAAACTGACTTATTTGCTAGGAACTTATGATATGATTTCTTCTTTTTCTTCACTGCCTCTTTAGCTTCCTGTGTCCACCATGGAGTTCTGATTTTTCTATCCTTGCAGACAACCTCACCACATGCTTCTCTGGCAGAATCAATCAGGGTTTTCTTCAAGGCTTGCCACTGAATCTCCAAGGTTTGGTTCCTGTTCAAACTGTTTCATTTTTTCTTCAATAATCTTTGTGTATTTTAGTCAACAGTTCACATCTGAGAGCTGCTCAACTTTTATTAGCTTTGAGACTTTCTTACATGTTATTCTTTTCAATATGAAATTCAATTTTATCCTACTCAAGACGAAAATAGTGATCGCTTCCAATTTCAAATCCTCTGTACACTCTGGTGTCCTGCACAAGGGAGAAAACATCTCTATCAACAATAACATAGTCAATGAGACTTTTCTTATTCCTTGCCTCTTCTCTCCATGTGAATTTGTGCACATTTTTATGTTGGAACATGGTGTTAGTAATAACCTGAGCAGAAATCCAACAGGTATTTGCCATTATTATTAGCTTTGTTCTTTTCTCCAAATTTTCTCAAAATATTTTTGTATGTCTGACAATCATTTCCTACTCTGCTATTTAGATCCCCAACAAGGACCAACTTTTCCTTTTTCATTGTGTCAGTTGCTTTTTCTAAAGCATCAAAAAATTCCTCCACTTCTACCTTAGTAGAATCTTCTGTGGAACCATAGTCACAAATAAGTCTCATTGTCCAATTCCCCATTCTGATATTTGCCCACATCACTCTGCTTGAGACTGCCTGCCATTCAAGAAGATTAGCCTAGTATTTTATGTTGAATACTATGGCTATCATTGCCTGAATATAACATTTTGCATTTGTAATTTTTTTGTGTTTCTTATCAATACCATTAAAATGAAACTTATATGAGTAATCATATATTTACTAATATTCATTAATTGCCGAAATACGCAAGAAGCAAAATTTGTGAACAAAAAAAATCGCACCAATGTGTGATTTTTTTCCCATTAAAATATAAAAAAGAACAAAAAAGAAATAATAAAAATTAAATATGTTTCTTTTAAGATGAAAAAAAAACTTACTTAATCTTAAAACATTTTAAATTTGTTTTCATTATTTCATGGCCCCCAAGGGAGCCGAATCTCACAGTTTTGGAAGCGCTGCCTTAGGGTACATATCAAAAATTTGATAATTGTAGATTATGTCTCAGCAAAATACACTACATGCTATATCACAAAATGGGAAAGGCATGAAAAAGGTGCTGTACTGTAGTAGTGTTTTTCAAAGTTAATTTAAGAAGTGTAAAAGAATATTAAATTAATGGGCAAGTCATTTTTCCACATCAGAGTAATCCATTTCCTCTGCATCTATGCTATAAAACCTTTAAAGCAACTTTAATGTTTCTATCATATACCATCTTTTTCTCCTGTCAACCAACTTCTGCAATCCACACACCTTCACTCTATCCTCATAGGGAACATTCCAAAATAAAGGCTAATATATATAGTATAAAGGCTAATAACTTCACATCAATTGCTTTGGTATCCCATAATGCAAAGCACACTTTGAACATGCATAATGCTATGCATTATGAGAAAGGCCACTAGACCGGTTTCGACCTTTATTGAGGTATGTTAAAGTGCAGGGATACATTTCCACACTGAGTGATCTTGTAGATCACTCTAAATCTACTGAGTGATATAAAGGATCACTACTAAACTCATTACTCCTGACCTGAATCACTCTAGGACAGGAAACTCAGGAATAGTTCCACACATTCCTGACACATTCTAGGACATGATAGACAAAGACCTGTCACTGAGTAGAATCTCTCTTTCTCTCTGTACTCCCGAGGAAGCAAGCAAATCCAGACATTAATGAATGCCATCAGTGGGAGCCAGACCCAGAAGTTAAAGACACAAAGGTTAATATAATGTAGAAATCATATATTTCCCATATACAAATAGTGAAAAGGTGTATCATTCTTTTTATTAAAATACTCTGGATCAGTGATAGATGTTGAAAGTTTTTTCACTTGGTTATACAATAAATTAAAGATGACCAGAAATTATAATCTTGATTTAATCCTTTATCCAGTGTAAGAAAACAAAGTTTGTGTGTGAAGTATCTTCGCAACAGGGCCACTTGTATCTAGAGACTAATGACTTCACATCATTTGCCTTAGTAACCCATAATGCAAAGCACACTTCCTTTTGGATGTGTATAATGCTGTGCATTGTGCAAAGAGCTACTACCATAATTTTTTGGCATATTTAATTTATAGTATAACCAAGTGAAAAAAACTTTCAACATCTATCTCTGATCCAGAGTATTTTAATAATAAGGTGATACATCCTTTTGGGTAACTCGGCGAGATTTAGGGTGATCTTCAGATTTTGGAAAGAAAGGTACTTCCTATACATTAACAGCACATCATTAAAGGTTGAAACCGGTCTGGCTAGTGGCATTTTGTATAATGCATTGCATTATACAGAAGGAGGTATGCTTTGCATATTAGTAAGGTTATAAAATAATCCAGAGGCTATTGAAAAAACTGAGAAATTGAGGAAAGAGTACTGTAAAAGGACTAAGAGATGATTAAGGTGACATTAAAAACTGAAGATAAATATATCCTTGATGTACGGAGTAATTACTTGGAAAAGTTGCTAAATGAAACAAGCCATAACACCAGTAGTAGGAAACAGGCATGCAATCAAGAATGCATATCAATACTTGAAGTAGTAAAGAGCCATCAAAAACCTGAAATGTGGAAGGCAGCTGGAGTAGTTGATATTCGACCAAAATGCTGCAGTATTCAGGTATAGTAAAAGTCTTACGGTGGCAGCACTACATTATTCAGAAGGCCTGAACAGATGGTCAAATTCCAGATTATTGAGTATCCATCTATAAAAAGGGAAATAAAATAATTTGAGGATTAGAGGTATTTCACTAGTGAGCGTTTCTGGTAATATTTATGCAAGTATACTTGAGAAATTACTAAGAAGGATTGTGGAAGGGATGCTTGGTGAAGAACAAGTTGGATTCATGCCAAATAGAAGTTGTCACAATCAGACAGGTGCACAAGGTGTCAAGAGAAAAGCTATTGAAAACGCTATAGTTATATGATGTAGGGACATTATACAAAGCAATACATATTCTTTGAGTTATTAGTCAGCAGTTAGAATTAAGAGGCATAGGAAGATATTTTGATGTTAAATCAGGTGTGAGACAAGATGGTACATTATTCCCTGTGTTATTCATCTATATGCATTGCATTATGAAGGACAGTGGTATTAAACTTAATGTCAAAATTGGAGATGTTAATCTTAGCTCTTTACCTTATGCAGATGACGTTATACTTCTAAATAAATCCAGTACCAATCTCAAAGATTCCTTGACTAAATTGAAATAATTTGTGAAAATCAGCAATAAGAAGACAATGATAATAGGCAGAAATTGTAAATATCAACTGTATCCTGAATGAAGAACCCATATAACAAGCAAAATATTCACTTAGGCACAATGTTTGTTGAAGATGGCAAATTAAATATGGAAATAGATAACAGAATTAGTAAAGCTGGTATGGTAGAAAATGAACTGAATAAATTTATATGGAATAAGAGAAAAATTAGTCAAAAGACTAAATTAGCTGTATACAGGAACATGCTCAAACCAATTTTAACTTATGGATCTGAAAGTTGGGTTAGAAATGAAACACTGGACCAGAGACCACAGATATGAGAGTTGTGAGAAAGATTAGGAGGAGTGATCAGATGGCATCAAATAGCAATATGCTATTAAAAATAAGAATATTAGGAAAGATCTTAACATTGATAACATTCAGGAATATGTTAGCGTAAAATCTCACGCGATAAGTTAATTTACTTAACTTATCGAGCTCGGTTTTACAAGGGTGTCAAATCAGAATATTATAGAAAATACAAAGTATTGTTGTTGTTGTTTTTCTTGAATATAAATTAACTACTTTGTGTAATATATTCGATATTACCTGTGTAACTATAGTGTTTGAAAACAGAGGGAAAAAGGGTTATGCCTTATTAGTATAGCGAGTCAGCAAAAAAATAAAAATAAATAAAAGAAAGGATATTAAGCTGGCCAGTTTAAGGAAGAAATAAGATAAGCACATCGAAAAGGAAAGGTTCTCAACAACTTGCGAACATTTAGGCACCTAAAACAAAGACTTTTGGCAGAATAAAAAAACGAGTGATATCACGTTTGAGGATGGTTGCAAACACTTCAGATTCTAGAAAAAAATGAGAATTTTTAAGGGACTGAAGAAAGGGGAAAAGAGAGGAGGAGAAGATTAGGAGTTCTTGGTTGGAGGTTTGGCAGCTTGTGCCTCTTGACCCCTGAGAGTACACTCATGGTTTATCGTTGGAGTCTTGTTGACGGTGAGTCTCCCTGAAGTTCTCTGGGTAGTTCCCAAGGCATGTCTGCCGATGTATCCCACCTTATAGCAGGTGCACTCCCTGTGATCTCAATCACAACTGACTGGGGTTCGATGGATAAACATCGAAGGCGAAAACAGTCTCTCCAGTTAGCTGGCGGCTGCCTGTTGTTTACTAGTGTAAACAACAGGCAGCCGCCAGCCAAGGAAGAAAAAAAAAAGGAAAGGAAGGAAGGATATTGTTTGCTGCTCGGGCCAGGACAACTGCAGTGGTATATAGCACACAGATATGTCCAAGTTAAAGAAAGAAGTATCCAGATTCAAGGCAAAGACATGAGATGTCCCGATGGAAATTTTGTTCGTAGTAAAGGACTTTTTATAAAAAAAAAAAAACTGTAAGCAAGCACATCATATTGATCTTGGATTGTAGATATGTAAAATTGTATGTATTTGTTAATGTAGGCAGTAGTGGCATGTAGGCAGAAATGTGTATGTTATATTTGTGCAAAGTATTTTCTGAAGTTAACTATACTAAGAGAAACAGTTATTCCCCTTGTCTAGTTTGTAACTACAATTTTTTTTAGTTAGAATAAAGCTTTGTTGAACAACAATTTGATCTGATCATTCCGAT
The DNA here is from genome assembly GCF_054136105.1 of Typopeltis vanoorti. NCBI lineage: Eukaryota > Metazoa > Arthropoda > Arachnida > Uropygi > Thelyphonidae > Typopeltis > Typopeltis vanoorti. The sequence goes on from NC_143565.1 coordinate 51,135,742, forward strand.
GCACTATCTCAGAAAAATTACGAACCTGTGTGTTAATTAGATATTGCCATGACTTGACTATATGGTTGAGAGAAATTTGACTAGATATTGCCTTTAATCCATTTCTTTAATTCCTCACTCTATTATTCTGTCTGACTCATGCAGTCGTAATGCAAATAAATTTGTCAGATCGAAGAGTGTGAGAAATTGAATATACCCCAACCGTATAGCCGGCGATAACTACATTCAGAGTTTGCTATACATACGTTAGGAACAAAGGGCAAGAGCAGGAAGATTGGGGCGGGGGGGAACGAAAATTAAGATAGAAGGAAATAACATCATAGTGTAGATGAGCTTTATGAAACAGCACAGTCGATTTAGTATAGGGGGCTAAATATAACATAAACAAGACTCACTTTAAACTGGCACAGTCTAAGGAATAATAACAAAAAAATCATAACTAAAGCTTAAATAAAGTAATTAAATAAAAACAAAAAAAATTTACAAAAAGTGCTGCCGATAGGACTTTAAATTAAGAAAAACAAAACAAATACTTTACATTAGCATAACTAATCTCAGGTGGTACATCACTTAAACAGAATGGGAGAAGAAAGATTAGTAAAACAATTCTTTACCAGGCTTGAAAAAGATCTACAGAAAAACCAAGATCTAGGTGAATTGAAGCAATAAAAAGTGCCTTAGAAGTTAGAAATATAGATGTAATAACATTGGAGTCTTGACAGAGAACTGATTAATTTGGAGAAAAATTGTTGATTGGAAGTGAGTAATGTAGCCATGCTGTACTATCGTAATATCCTGTAAACCCCTTGATAGTACATATGAGGAATTCGATGATGGAGTAGAGCTCTTATAGTTCTGTTCCCATCTATGAAATGCTTAAGAGCTGAATATATGAATTACAGAGGGGAGTTCTCTATTTAGTGTTATTGAGGAATTCTACTTAGTAAGATTTATGCAAGCATACTTAATTGGAAACTAAGAACTGCATCATCAAATTCCTGATATGTACTCTAATGGGGTATATAAGATATTATGATAGTACAACATAAAAAGTTTCATCATCAAATTCCTGATATATATCCTTAATGGGATGTACAGGATATCATAGTACTATATGAAAAATTTACATTATTACTAATTTCCAATCTACAATTTTCCTCCAAATCAGTCTGTTACCTGTCAAGACTCCAACATTATCAGATATTATATTTCTATCTTCTAAGGCACTTTTTACATTATAAATCCATTCATATCTTGGTCTTCCTCTGGGTCTTTTTCCTGCCAACCTGGCAGAGAACACTTGTTTTGCTAATCTTTCCTTGTCCATTCTCTTTAAGTGACCATACCACCTGAGATTAGCTCTACTAACACATTCCTGGATGCTGACAATGTCAAGTTCTTTCCTAATATCCTCGTTTTTAATATGATATTGCCATTGATGCCATCTGTTCATGCCTTTAATCTTTTTCAGGACTCTCATATCTGTGGTCTCTAGTCTTTGGTCAAGTGTTTTACTTCTAACCCAACTCTCAGATCCATAAGAGAAAACTGGCTTGAATACTGTTTGGTATACAGCTAATTTACTGTTTTGGCTAATTTCTCTCTTATTCCATATGAATTTATTCAGTTGACTGCGTACCATACCAGCTTTGTTGACTCTGTTGTCTATTTTCATACTTAATTTACCATCTTCACTAAAAATCATGCCTAAGTAGTTGAAATGTTTTACTTGTTCTATAGGTTCTCCATTCACAATGCAGTTGATATTTTCATTGTTTCTGCCTATTTTCATTGTCTTTGTGTTTTTAATGCTGACTATCATACCATATCTACTACAACAGTTATTCAATTTAGTCAGGGATTCTTGCAGACTTATAGCAGATTTATTTAGGAGTATAACATCTCATCTGCATAAAGCAAAGAGCTGACATTAACATCTCCAATTCTGATATCGTGTTTAATACCACTTTCCTTCATAATGTGATCCATATAGATAATGAATAACAGAGGGGATAATGTACATCCTTGTCTCACACATCACATTTAACATTAAACCATCTTCCTGTACTTCATTCAATTCTAACTGCTGACTTACAACTCAAATAAAGACTAAGTATTGCTTGATATAATGCTCCATTGACGCCATATAACTGTAGTGTTTTGAATAGCTTCTCTCTTGGCATCTTGTCATATGCCTTTTCCAGATCTACAAAAATCTGGAAATACAGATCTTTGTTATATTCCCATGATTTCTCAAACTATCTGTTGTAAAATGAAAATCTAATCCTGACAACCTCTATTTTTCCTGATTCCAGCTTGTTCTTCACCAAGCTTCTCTTCCACAGTCCTTCTCAACCATTTCTCAAGTATATTAAAAAAAAGTAAAATTTATTATGAAAAGTCAAAAAGTTACATCATTACTAATTTCCAATTGACAATTTTCCTCCAAATTAATCTGTTGCATCTGTTAAGACTCCAGTATTATCAGATCTTATATTTCTATTTTCTGACTAAGAAATTGTGAAAGAGAAACTTGGAGAAGAACAAGCTGGGTTCATATCAAATAGAGGTGGTCAAGATCATATTTTCACTTCTCGAATAGTTGAGAAATCTTGGGAATATAACAAGAATCTGCATAAAATTTTGCAGATATGGTAAAGATATGAGGAAGAGTGAGAGTGAACAGATGGCATCAATGCAGAATCATATTGAAAGTAGGAAGAACCTGACATTGTTAGACTCGGAAAAATGCATGAGTAAGGTGCTTAATGCCAAATTTGTAGGGAAAAGATCCAGAGGAAGACTAAGATTAGGTGAATAGATTGTCATGATTTTGGAGTACTGACAAGTAATAGACTGTGATGACACCCAATACATCAGTACCATAACTATTCCGTTTGTCAGCAGCATTTCCAAAAAATTGGCTATCCTTCTAAAATCACATAATATTTGAATAGCATTCAAGCCAGTCAATACTATTCGGAAATTTTTAAGATCACCGAAAGACCTTCATCCATTCTACAAGTACTCTGGAGTATATAATATACCTTGTTCCTGTGGTGTTAGTTACATTGGTCAGACCTCTAGAAGCTTCGAAACGAGACAGAAGGAGCACATAGGCTATGTGAGAAACAACAGACAAGATATCTCAGGCCTTCCCACTTCGCCACTACCAACCATCTGATTGAGTGGGATAAGAGTCATATGCCCTATATAGAAAAGAACTACCATTCCAGAACCTTCAAGGAAGCTGCTATAGTCACCCGTTCAAACGGAAACCTAAATAAGAATCAAGGTCTAATCCTACCGGAAATTTGGAAAACTTTAATCAGATCACTAAACATCAAAGAAGTGAACTTTCACGCCAATTACATTGTCTCGTAACAAATAAATCATGTTCCCAAGACACGTGTATTGTCTCGCACAGTACTAATTTTGTATGAATTAGAACTGTCAGTTAAAACCTAGTCTGTTACCTTCATATCGCTTACCAATTGTATCCCTGAAGATGCTGATAGCAAAAATCGGTGAAACTAATAGGATAATAAATATTACTCACTTGACTAATATTCCTAAAATGTGTCATTTGTTTCTAATATAAGTAATCAAGAAAGGAAATCACACAAATAATAGACTAATTTGGAGAAAAATTATTGATATTATTGATAGAGGATTCATAGTAATGTAAGTTTAATCATGGTAGCATGTAAATCCCTTGAGGGTAAATATATTGATGATGATGACAGCACAACACAACTTCTCCCATCCAAGCCAACTTCCCCTTCCCAATGATATGGTATGTCTCTGCAGAAAGGTCACTGAAGAAGCTAGCAAGCATTGCTAGCACAAAATCATACTTTCTCTGGTGAGATTAAATGCCAACTAGAGGTCTAGTTGTTATTTCATTGAGTTTGTTATGCTTTGCTGCTCAATGAACTACTGCTGCTTTGTTTCTCAGGTGACTGAAGTTGGGAACCAAACATATCACAATGTTTGGTATCCAGCATGGGTTCCAGTATCCTCCCTCCCATTTTTTTGTGCTCTTATATACATTCTAGGATATGTTGTTTGAGGACATATCACACATATGCACCTGATCAAGAAAGTAGCAATAAAATAATTTTACAGGCTGGCTGCAAAAAATGTACCAGATTTTTTTTGTAGAGAATTTCAAACCTCTAGTTAACAATGGATGGCATCTCTACTCTCCGTCCTGCATTATCTGGGTTCAAATCTCATTGTGGCATGGACATGCTTATAAATGTCATTAGGTGATGGATGATTTTTATCATCTGGTCACTTTGCTTATTTTGAAACCTTTAAATGACTTGAGAAAGCACATTTTGTTTATTTTATTTTTTGACTCCTCACTACAGGTTGTAAACATATAGTACATTAGTATCATGGATGGGCTAAGGCTTCTGTTTTATATTTTTAAATATTATTGTTAATTTTTATTTTATGTTTTTTCCTTTTTTATTTATATATGAGAGACCAAACATGGAATTCTTTCAAGCCACCCGAGGCCTCCAGTAAGTGGGGTGGTTGTCTCCCACCAGATAATGAAATCCATCTCTCACCCCAAAACATTTAAAACATCCGTGCTCATGCAGGAATTGAATCCTCGTTGTTTTGTTGGTTAAGTGGGTATGTTATCCACTTGGCTGATTTGGTGGATATTTAGTTTTTTGTTATCAGTTTTTAGATCAAGGATATTTAATTTTTATATAAATTCTACCATGCAAAGCAGCTGCAGAACTTCTTCCACATTAGTGTCACTTATTTAGTCTAGAGAGGGATTCTCTGATAACTGTGAATGGACTGAAGTGTTTTAGGTTTACAACCTCTTGAAAGTAACAGTGTTCTGGAGAAAGAACCTACCAACTTTGAAACTCCATGAAGCTTATCACTTTACGTTACAAAAAAAAAAGTGAAAGTTGCCACCAATTTACATGAGAGGCTAGCAAATTTCTGTTATTTTATGTTAATGATTCATAACTCTTATTCAAATATTGTTAAATTTTCCAGGTGGCTTGATTCTTCTTTATCATTAATGGAGCAAGATGTTAGAGAATTTGACATGCTGCTGCTGAGATTTAAATTCTACTCTTTTTATGACCTTAATCCAAAGGTAAGTTTTCTTTGCTTGGGATAATTTATAGTTGTATGGGTCATGTTTTATTTTTGACTCTGTTACTATGCAATTTTTCACTGAATATTTGAAAAAAACTCTTATAACTAGTCAAAAAGTAATTAATAATAAAAACTATTCAAGTTATATGTAAATTGACACTTCAGCCCATGTTCTCAAAATTTTTTTAAGATTAGTATTAAAAAAAACTATTTGAAATTTAAAAATGAAAGTTCTTAATGAGATGTTTAGAAAAGGCCATTGTACTCTTAGATATTGATTCCTCTGTTTTTGTTCTGATCCATGACTGACTAATGACCGTTTCATTTTTGTAGAAAATCATACTGGATTTATTATTATTTTTTTTTTGCAAAGATCTCCCTCCCCCCCCCCCCAAAAAAAAAAAAAAAACATTCCAAATGGAATTTATATAAAAATTGCAATACTGTTTACTTATTTCCATTCAGCCCAAATCCACATATATATCATTACAAAGAATATCCCAATTTTTAATTCATTATCACAAAAAATGCCTCTATATTTATTTACACATTTATGGCCAACTCTTTCTTGGACACTTAAACCTAAATTCCTTCATAACTACTCTTAATTAATTGCATTCACTCAAGTAAGGTTGCAAAGTTGTTATATATATGGTGTGTAGGCTAAGGATTAAATAATCCAGAATCCTGTTCTAGTGACTAAACTTTCCAGTTACTTCAGTCCTTGAAAAAAATATGTCATCTCATGCTAGATTATGAAAATCTGCTACCTAATGACATTCATAAACTTCATTGTCATAGTGGGATTTGAACCCATTCTTTTGGTTTGGATAGCTGAGATGCTGTCTGTTTTTCTAACTGGGCCAGTCAGATGTAGTAAATTTCACTGAAAGACCAAGTTTGTTATTGAACAGTATTAAATACTGTTCAGTAATGATTTATATATATATATATATATATATATAAATTACATGAATTGATTCTTCTTCTTTGGTTTGTCATGTGTGTGCAAATCAAACCTTGATATGCACACGCCACCAATCCAAAATATCTTGAAAATATCTTCTTGAGTGGAAAAAGACACCTAGTTTTTTTTGGATGCAGAGGAGGTTATGCTTATGCCAGAAGAGTATAAATTGATCTAGAGGATTAATTGATCCAAAAAGAGAGTTGATTTCACCTAGACACTGTATGGTCAAATGAAAATTAGTGTACCGTCATCAATAAAATTGTGAATAGGATTTGATGCTAGTGATAGTCATTTGTGAATAGGAGAAAGAGCATGAGTAAAAGTACATAATTGTAGCGTATACTCTGGCATTGATAAGGAAATATGTAGAAAGGAAATTGGCAGTGCAGTTGCAAAGGGTGGATTGTAGACTATTCAGGTGGTCTACAATCCATCCTTTTCCAAGGCATCTGATCAGATGCCCTGGAAATATTTAGGGCAACTGCATAGGTTTCACTAAACCTTTCCATAGTTTGGGTCTGTGGATGGGTGATATCAGCAAGGAGATTTGCTGAGGTAAAAAAAGTTCATTGTTGATTACTTTGCCCATTATTTTGAGAGAACTGAGGTGAGTGCAGTGGAATTAACAGTTGGATGGCTGGCTTTTATCCCATTTCTATGGGAAGAGTTGGATATAAGCTTGTTTCCATACCAAAGGGTAGATGCTAGATAAGTATGAAAGAAGATATCGAGAGTACAGGATGTGTTAGTTCAGACATAAATTTTTAACACAATTTTGGGAGGTGCTATTAGGAACAGAAGACTTCTTAGTCTTCTGTTCCTATCAGAATCCTGAATAGCTTAGTATCTAAGCTATTCGGGATTCTGATGTTTTTGACATAAAAAAAAAAAATAGAAGAGGCATGCAGTGAACAGTTATTGATAAAAATAGGTAGTAACTTTACTTTTATCATAAGTGTACCAGTTGGAAGAGAAGCATTATGCCATGAAGTCAGTTTATCTTTGAGTGATGTTACAGTGATACCCTCTGGTTGTGAAAGGTGGAAACATGGATGGGTGGAAGTTGTTCCTTAATGGCCTTTGCCAGGGACCAGAAGGCTGGACTGCCATTTGAGTAGGAGTCAAGTTTTTTTGCACTTGGCCTTTTCAAAGAAGATTTCGATTGGCAGATAGTAGTTTTGCAGCTGTTGCATGTTGCCTTAGTCGATGTCGAAGTTTTGGTTTCAGGCCACATGTTGTATACAGAGGATTCTTATCCTGAAATGCTTTGGCACAATTTTTAGAAAACTTAGGTTTGGATAGTGGTCTGGACTTTTGGTTGGAATGGGGATGATGATGATGAAGAACAGTTTCATTCCAGCAAGAATTATTTCTATCCCATGGAGTAGAAATCCTGCAGGTCATCCCATTTGGCACTATTGCAGTGCCAAAGGACACAAGGCTGTGTGTCTAGGTGAGAGGGTGTTCTGTGGGAAAGGAGACTCGGGAAGTTATTATAGTTATCAGAATTGGTTAAGATGAGATCAAGGGAGTTGGCAGAGTTGAGATGATTATCATGTATTCTGGCAGGTAGGTGGACAATTTGTGAAAGATTGCTGACAGTGAATATTTCTGTTTGTCTGCGAGCTTGATTGGTGGAATTGAAAAAGGGGAGCCATAAATGTTAAGTCCCCATGAAAGGCAATCTCACAGGAAACATGGAACTGAATGGGGAAATGAAATTTTAAGCCATAGCAGATTATAAAAAGGGAGTTTGAAGTTTGCCATTCTCTAAATGTACAGTTTTCTAATGGCATAAGGAATCATGCAGAGTGGTTAGAAAAGTTGAGGCTACTAGTTGAGATTTTGTTAAAAATAATAGATCAGGTTTAGATGTCTGTAAGTGGTGGCTCACTTTGTTTAAATTAGTGTTGAGATCATGAAAGTTGAAGTGGATATGAATCTGTTTTGAGCTTTTGTTGGGGGGGGGGGGGGAATTTTTTTTTTTTTTTTTTTTATTTATTTATTTAAATCCACAGTGCTGACAGAATTATGTCAACTTTTATGATTGTCTAATGTTAAGGAGTTACTATATACTGAGGGTTAAGGACCCACAAGCATGTTCCTTCAAAAAGAGAAAGAGGAGCACCTAGTTACCAGTCTTGTGTTGTTTAACATTTCTCCTATGCTATACTTCTCAAAGTCTGATAAGTAATTCTTTATTTATCCAAATGCACTCTTAAAATGGAGAACTATATATTTGAGAAAATTAAAATATTAAAAATATAAACACGCAACACTCCATTTCAAAAAGTTAAGTATTCACAATTTTGGCTTCCATTTCTTTTCCTATTCTCGGACATCAGTTTACTCTCATGATCATTCTAGAAAAGATCTTCAAACATTAATGTATCACCACAGTAATGTAATTACAAAATAAGTAGCTTCAAATAGATTTAAACTAATTTACAGAAACTTATGAACTAACCTTTAAAAAATCATGCCAGAAATTAACATGCATGCTGTTTATGTATTATCCTTCATACTCACTCAAGATTATAAATCAGCCATATGAATAACATTTTATATAATGTAATGAAGTTATATTATTATTCTTTATTTCTTTATACATATATATCAGTTTTCTGATATGTACGTTGAAGATGTGTACAAACTACCATGACCATACGTATGTCTAAGTTTACATTATTATTAATCTTCTATCAACAACTTTTCTCCAAATTAGTCTCTTACTTGTCATCACTCCACTATTGTCATGTCTAACATTTCAGTCTTCTAAGATACTTCTGACTGAATCAGTCAACCTAGATATTGGTCTTCCTCTGTTTTTTTTTTCCTACGATCTTGACATCAAACAGCTGTAACCTTTCCTCTTTCCCATTCTGTATAAATGACCATACTACCTTAGATTAGCTCTGTTCACACACTCTGGAATGCTAACAGTGTTAGGTTCTTTTCTAATATCTTCATTTTTAATGATTCTGTCACTGATGCCATCTGTTCACTCCCCTAATTTTTCTCAGAACTCTCGTATCTGTGGTTTAATCTTTGATCAGATGCTTTAATTCTAACCCATTCTTTCAGATCTATAACTTAAAACTAGTTTGAACACTGTCTTGTATACTGTTTAGTGTTTTGGCTAATTTCTCTCTTATTCCATATAAATTTATTCAACTGGCTTCCCATAAAACCAGTTTTGCTTATTCTTCTGCTGTCTATTTCCAAATTTAATTTGCCAAATTCACTAAAAACTGGGCCTAAATAGCTGAAATATTTTACTTGTTTTGTAAGTTCTCCATTCTTAATGGAGAAACTTATAGCTCAAGTTTTCTATGTTCCTGCCTATTTCCATAGTTACTTTTTTTATTGCTGATTTTCATGCCAAATTGTTACAGCTATTATTAAACTTCGAGACTTGCACTGGATATCTTTAAGATTACATCATCTGCATGAAGCAAGGGCTAAACTTGATATCTCCAATTCTAAAATCAGGTTTAATGCCACTTTCTTTCATAATGCAATCCATATGGATGATGAATAAGAGCGGATATATATATTGTGCACCCTTGTGTTACGCCTGATTTTACATCAAACTGTATTTCTTTTGATTCCAACTCTGACTTGCAACTTAAATATAGATTAGATATTGCTCTTTATAAATGTTCCATTTATTTGATATAACCTTAACATTTTGAAAATCTTTTCTTCTGACAGTTTGTTGTGTGCCTTTTGCATATCTAAAAAATTTTATGGAGATTCTTGTGATAGTCCCATTATTTCTTAATTATTTGTTGTAAAGTGAATATCTCATCTTGACAACCTCTGTTTGGCCTTAACCCAGGTTCTTTGTCAAATTTCTCTTCCACAATGCTTTTCAGTATCATCTCAAGCATGCTTGCATAAATCTCATCTAATAATTTAAAGAAAACTTGGGAATTTGACTTTCTGACCAGGCCCTCTGAATTATGCATTGCACCTACTGCAAAACTTTTAGATCTTTATATTTCAGCATATCTGTTCAAATACCATCTACTCCGGCTGACTCACCACAATTCAGGCTTTTAATAGCTATTTCTACCTCAAATATTTACACATACTCCTATTTGCATTCTTCTTGAAATTTTTGAACTACTCTTCTTTCACTGCTTGCTTTAACAGTTATTCTAATTACTCCAGACATCTAGAATATCCTTGTCTTCAGTTTTCACCTCACAATTATCTTTGATTCCTTTTATGGCACTCTTTCCTCTTTCTCAGCTTTTTCAATAGACTCAAGAACATTTTGCCATCTTCTTGGTATTTATCTTCTAAACTAATAAAATCCACCCATGGGTTTTACACACAGCTGTTTCTCTTACATTTTCCTCAGTATTCTTTTAGGGCATCTGTCAACTTATTGGCTATTAACTTTCAGTATATGTCCTTCTTTTCTGGGACTTTTTTAACTTCTTGTGTTCACCATGGCATTCTTATTTATCTATCATGGAAGACAACTACTACAACTCTAATAGCATTGGGGAAGGAGAAAAAAGAATAGAAAGAAAGGAAAGAAGAGGTAGCAACCAGTCTACAGATAATAATACCTGAAGTAAGGCATGGTCCAGCATCAGGTACCTTGAGTTTGCCATTCCCATTTAGTGAGCTAAAGTAAGCCTGTGAGGGGTTTCAGCAAACATAATTGATTGTCCAAGTTTCAAGTTTCTTGCCTTACTCTTCTTTTAGTAAATAGTAAGGCAGGAAATCTAGTAACTGGTAACTTCTATGGTAAGATGTGATTAGATTTGTTTGTAGTAGGAATTTGGTTCAATTCCTGCATTCAAAATACTTCCTGGCAATGTGTTCCATTCACCAACAACTCTCCATGTAAAAAATCTGCTTCTCACACAGTTCACTACATTAGATTTGTGTAGGAACACCTTCGAGGAATGGCCTCTCATTCTTCCTATCTCACCCTCCACTCTTTGTGTAATCCCTTCTGTATTAATGTAGTGAAATCTGTTAACTAATTGGAAGGTCTTCATATCGCTTCTTATTTTGCCAAACTCTGTAATCTACATTCCCTCAACCATTCCGCATAATCAACATTGAAAGCAATCCTCAGAAGTGGCTAAAAGAATTATATCCAAATAGTATGGATAAGATTTATGGCCAAATTCATTATCAGACTGTTGAGTTTCGAAGAACTCCCTCGAACTGAACCAGACCTGTGACCTGCATGATCACGGTTATGTGTTATTGGAACATGTTGAGCAGTTTCATCATCGCTCAACTGCAGCAAAGATGATGCCTGAATGCAAATAGTGTTGGTGCAAAATGCTGAGATGCACCTCTCTACAGAGGACACTTGATATTCAACAATTATTGCATCAACATTTCATATAGGATAGAGTAACCAGTCACTCATTTTCTACGAAATACCCACTGCTTTCACCAGACTTCAACTCCTGTGACTTTTGGCTTTGGGATTACCTCAGAAGATGGTGTTTCATGACAGTTCTTCACCTGGCAGATTTGAAAAACAAAATCACGAATTCTGTGAGAAATGCTTTTCTGTAGACAATGTTGTGTGATGGTATCAGCTATTGGTCCTGTATAAAGAACAACACATTGAGCATCGCCTCCATCTCATCCAAATCTTTATAGCTCCTTGCAGCATGTCAGTGCTATGTGATATGTTTTTTGTATTACATTATTTTATGAAATGAGTGAAATAAATATCATTAAATAACTTTATTACTGACTCTGAATCATTTCACAATCACATACCATCCAGTTCACATTAATGTAGTTTTCTCCCACTCAGTCATTTTTGAAATAAATTTATATATATATATATATATATATTTTTTTTTTTTAATTTATTTTTATTATTATTATTATTTTTTTTTTCTTGTCAAAATCTCTTCCCATGATCTGGTTAGGATACCCCCCAAGTTTGGGTATGCATGATAAGTTCACTAGTATGCATGATAGTCATGCATTCGCAAAAACTGCATAAGAATGTCTATTGCCTCGGTCGAGATCAGAAGAAGAGGCTCAACTGCCTTGGTTTATAGTTTATTTGGCACAAAGACAACACAGGCCGTACTGTGCCATACCCAAAATTTTCTATTTAATACTTTTGGATTGGAGTTGACTGTCGATAGTTGAAACCACAGATAAGGGGCAGGGGACTATGGTAAATCCATCCCCTTTTCATCTCTTTATAGCATACAAGCAAAAATAGAAAATTCTTTTTTTTTATTATTATTTATTTATTTTTTTTTAGCTTAAAATAGTTTTCAGTGTATGATACTTTATCATATAGCACAACAGAGTTTTTAGATGAAATACTACATCTGTGAATATACTGACATTTTTTGGAAGTAGTTCACAATGCAGATGATGTGTTGTTGGGTCCATCAAAGAGCTTCTAGATATGACCGTGGATTTGTAAATGCAGATAATGTACCAACTAAAATTATTATTTCCTGTATTTTGCCAAAGTCAAATTGGCATCTTTAGACGCAGTACACAATTAAAGATATTAGCAACTTCACGAGAAACAGTACTCAATTAAAGATATTAGCACATGCACGAGAATAAGTCTTGTACATGTGCTAATAAGTTTTACTTTAGTAGTACATGCAGGAACTATCAAAATGAGACTTAAGGAAAATAAGTTACATAGTAGGCATGATTTCGGTACTCTTGAGTTGAAGATCAGTTTTTTTCAGATATAAAACTTTTTTCATTCAACTTTATTGAGGTTGTGGCAATTTAAGGCAGAGGAAGATTTTCTTTGACCAAATAGATAGCCTGCCTGCTCTCTAATCACTGATTACTGTTAGAGACTGGGCATGCTATCTATCTATCCCAATGGCTTTAACAGGCCTTTAAGGCCCACAACCTTCCAAGCATGCTTGGATTTCGTAACCGAAATACGAGGATAGAATGGTCACTCCTATGCCTCAAGGTATTCTTGACTGTATCCCTGTGTGTTCAAGGGTCCGGTTTGCCTGCTTGCGGGATGAAAAACACCAGATAAACTGGCGGAAAAACCCTACTGCCCGTGCCCAAGACCGGCTAACTTGGCTATGGCTGAGGAAGATCCTTCAGCTCCTCACGTCTCCGACGGGAATCGAACCTAGGACACTCCTTCCCCAGGCATATGGTTGCGAAGCGCAAAGCCACTAGGCTAACCGCGCGGACTGGCATGCTATCTGCTTGGTTAAAAGTAAATATAAATACAAAGTGGCATTTAACCAGCAGATTCTGTGATGCATATCCAAAACATGTTCTGCCAGATCCAATCCATTATAGTGATTAATGTACCTAGTGTACTAGTACTTTATATTCAGACATTTTAATTTTAGCTGCCTTGCCATGGTGTTAATCAACAAAAAAAAATTGCTTGCCTTTTTTTTTTTGTTGTTGTTGATATGCATTTCATCTTCAAAAGGCTTGTCCACCTATAGTTAGTACTCTGTATTACTAAGGATTAAATAATCAGAGGTTGTCTCTCACCAGACACTGAAAGTAGTGTACTATTTAAAGATTTTCACAAACACTTGTGCTCCTGTGGGATTCAAATTTGCAGTCATTGAAGAGTGGATAAGTTATATACTTGGCCAACCTGGCTTACATATTATAGGTTACATTAAAGATTACAGCTACAAGCACTTACAAGTATTTGGAAGATCTAGAGCAGTGGTCGATATCTACCCAGGGGTTGGTATAACATTGTTAGGGGTCGATTGGGGGTTGATAGAAAAATATACGAAATCAATCTATGGGTAATATTTAATTCAGTTAACTTGGATTACCTCCATCCTGAATGACAACGCAATGAAGAGTGAATCGTGGTTACAGTGACATGAACAGGACCTGTAAGATGGAGCAAGGTCATGAAAATAGTTACGGAAGCCAATCAAGTAGGCCAAAATGACCTATTTACCAATAAACGGATGTTCGTGGTTTCTGCCGGGCAATGAAGCACACCCTTCACATTGACAACGTTAGTAAATTGACTAAGTTAATAAAAGTCTTATTTTCACATGTATAAGGAAGATTGTATTATTGTTATTTTGTTATCTAAATTAAATTTTATATATTATTTATCCCTCCTATCAAACATGTAATGTTAAGAAGGACATCAAAAACAAAAACGTATCCCTTTGACGTTAAGCCAATATAATAATATATACTACATTATACATACAATAAACACTCTAACTATAAAATAAACAATCTAAAAATTCACATAAGTATCTTTTTTGCTTGTCCTATTATAATTACGTAATAGTAAAATAGAAGGGGTCGACAGTCAAAGAAGTTTGGCAACCCCTGATCTAGAGGTTGTAGTGAACTTTAATAAAATGAGTAGTTGCCACCTTTTCAGAAGTTCCACAGTAGGATGGTTATAGATTTGCTGTCTGTTTTGATGAGAAAGAAGGATACAGGGTGTTTGTATATTTTTGATCTGATGGGTGATTTTAGCCATTGGTCAAGAAGTTGTGTATGTGTCTAATCTCAGCAGTGAGGACGTTATCATTAGAGCAAATCAGTTTTTTCCAAGTTAACCAAACTTTTAATAATGCCATACTGTTGAAAGGATGGTGTTATAATTGGATGAATCTGAAACCTGTGTTTCTCCACTGCTACTCCTAGAGTCTTGCTTTTGTAGTGCTTCTGTGCACATATCTTTACCTTATACTTTTTCTCGATATATTATTTCCTAAAATATGGGAAATAATATATAGTAATACCCCATCTTATGACACTTCATTCTATGATGATCTGCTCATATGATGCTCCCATGAATCAACCAATGCACAGTTTTTGAAAACTGTTTATGACGACGTTATTGCTGACTGTATCTCTCTCTCTCTGTGTTCTGGTATTTTGCTGTTAATTATAAACTGTTTATAACTATTATTTTATTTTATTGTAGTTAATAATTGGCAGGTAAAATTCAAAGTAAGGGTGCTGTTGCTTCCAGTGAAAGTAATATACAGAAAGAAAGACACGTAAACCTATTGCATTAGATATTAAAAATAAAATTGAATTTAGTGACGATGGTGTATTGAAATGAGACAGGCTAAACTTCACTTCCCTAAGAAATTTATCTTTGTTGTTACAGTTCTTAGTGACACACTAGTTAATATTAGTTATCCATAAATGTGATAATCTTATTGCCAAAATAAAAAATTTTTAATGGCATAAAGTGGTGACCAAACTGGTTGGTGTGGTCCCTTAAGCCAAGCTATTCAGCATAATTTTGTTTGTAAAAATTATTCTGAAAGTTAGTCCGAAAATTATCCATTATATGCATCTACAAATGGGTAGGGGAATGATGAAACTTGCTACATGACAAAGGTGTGGAACATAACATGTCATATGATGTGATGACGGACCATTGATCTAACCATATTAGTGATTACAATAGGATAGTATGTTTATTTTGTTTTATAAAAATATAAGAACTTTAACAATATATTTGGTAAGACACTGAATCTAAACACGTACATTGAAGTGTGTTCTAGAATCTTAAATCGCTTCAAAATTCATGTTAATTTTTATTATAAGAACTTTTAACAGGTCTGGGTTAACTAGACATGTTAACTACTACGTAGTGTTGTGCTTGAAAGCATGCAAAGATCATAATAGGTTGTCATATCTTTGTGGTTCATCCTCACTGCTTTCTCCTCTTAAAACTAAAGCAACATTCTACAAAGCAGATTGCAGTCTGAATTCTGACAGGTTTTGAGATAAAAGAATTATAAATGCAAGCTTAGGTGAATGCCCATAAGACACATCAATAATTGTTTGGACAATTTAGCAATTTACAGTTGATACCAGCAGGAAAACCCTAATATCAGGTATGTCCACCTTAGGCTTTGATCACCTCCTGCACCCTTTGAGGAAGGCTTTCAAACCCATGTGTGGCAGACATCAGGTGGGATTTGTCTCCATTCCTCCATCAAAGCAGCACTGAGTTCAGCAACAGATCGAGGACGTGCTGCTTTGGACCTCGATCACTGCTTCAATTCATCCCACAGGTGTTTGATGGGGTTGAGATCAGGACTCTGTGCATGCCAGGGCAATTGTTTAACAACGATCTCTTCATCCCATTCCATAACAACTGCATCTTTGTGCCATGGGGCATTGTGGGCTTCATAGTAACATGGGTCCATTCCATAAAAACTCCACAGTGTAGGCAGCACCTGATTATCCAGAATATCAAGGCATTGAACTGCCTTCATGGAGCCATGGACAATGACCAGTGGCCCCACTCCAAACAAGCTGAATGCACCCCACACTATTACTCCTCCACCACCAAACATTACTGTGGATATAACACACTGTGGTAACAAGCGTTCACCAGGCTGCTTCCACACTCACACCCTGCTATTAGACTGGCAATAGGTGAATCTTGATTCATTGCTTCAGAGTACCATTTTCCACTGTCCAGTTCACATGCTCTTTGCACTAGGCCAGACGATCCACCTTGTTCGGCTTGTGTGCTGCTCTTTCATGGAAACCCAGTAAATGGAGTTCTTTTCAAGTATTAGTGCTCATCATGGTGTTACTGGTGCTCTGGAACTCATTAAGGATGATCTATGCTGATTGTTGCCAATTTTTGCATGCCTCCCGTTTTAACACCCTCTTATCCCTCTCAATCATTTTCGGCAGCTGCTTTGGGTGTTTTCCTGCACCAGTGATGCCAGAACATCTCCATTTGTTGGTCACATTGCCAACTGTTGATTTTGGATGCTCCAGTTGAGCATCAATGACACATATGGATATGACACTAATGTGACAGCCCATGATGACACCTCACTCGAAGTCTCTGAGTTCACGTCATGTTGCCATACCACCTGTATTCAACTGCTATAATGAAATACCGCTTTCTACTATCCATATGCCGGTTTTTATGTTATTAACAAACCTGGAATGCTCCATAACTTCAAATAACAAGGGTATCCAGACAGTTGTTGGTAGATAGTGTATACAGCAGAAACTGAGCATCTTGTAGAGGGTGTAGTAATGATGACGATGATCAGCCTGTCTTTTCTACCCACTACAGGGTGAAGGCCTCTCCTATTGTGGGGGGGGGGGGGATTGGGTCTACTACACGCATGGTGATCCAGTCCATCTTGGGAGAGTGTGTACATACTTGGATGAATAAATGAATGTGTGAAAGTGAAACACAATCACAAACATCCATGCCTTTGGAGGGATTTGAACCTGCGTCCTCTTGGCTGGAGAGTAGATATGCTAAGCACTCCCCTAACCAGGACAGCACAGGGTGCAGTAAGCAAGCCAAAAAACTATAATCTGTTATATGTTGAAATTTTGTCTACAGTTTGCAACCTAAGAAAATAATTAATCAACATTTTCATTTTATTTACCTAGTTTGATGCTGTCAGAATAAACCAGATATATGAACAAGCAAGGTGGTCTATTTTGACTGAAGAAATAGATTGCACTGAAGAAGAAATGATGATGTTTGCTGCTTTACAGGTAAACATAGTTAATTAGTGTTAAAAATACCAAGCAATTTTAAACCTGGTTTTATTCCATTTCCCAAGTAAGCAAACAGACAAACAAGTCAAGTTTGCACCTGCAAGTGATGCAAGTCTAGCTGATCCTACAGGTAGTGCATCACTTGCAGGTGCAAACTTGACTTGTTTGTCTGTTTGCTTACTTGGGAAATGGAGTAAAACCAGGTTTAAAATTGCTCGGTATTTTTAACATTTATTATAGCCAAGGTAAAATACTTTCTATAGTTAATTAGTTTTATACAGTTTTTTTTCAGCCACTTATAGTACTAATTGTACTACAAACTTCACAACTGAAAGGTGGGAGGTACATAAGAAAAATTAGGAAACTTATCTATTGTTGATTTCTCAATTAATTTTTTTTTTTTTTTTTTGTATATATTTTTATGGCATGTACCTGATATAACATAAACACAATATTTCATGAACAATTTCTGATGTGATCAGTTTTTACTTTTTCAGTCTTATAAATCACTTCAAACTGCATCAGTCCACCTATATCTTCTTCATCTACAGTGTCTTTTCTTGATTTATGGTTTCATATCCATGCTTTGTTAATCTTTCATCTCCCATTTTGCCATTAATATAATATTTTATATAATTTTCTCCAAAACTTATATATATATATATATATCTCAGTGCCACAAACACAAGAGGCTGCAAGACTTATGACATGATAGTGCTGTATGTGGACAAGTGATTAAAATGAAAAAAAAAAAAGAATTTGTTGATGCATTTCTTTGAAGACCTTAGACATCATCAAATTCCTGCCATGTACCCTCAGGGGGTGTACAGGATATGATAGCACTACATGAAAAATTTACATTATTACTAACTTCCTATCTACAATCTTCCTCCAAATCAGTCTGTTACTTGTCAAGAATCGAACATAATCAGATCTTATATTTCTATCGTCTAAAGCACTTTGTATCGTATCAATTCACTTATCTTGGTCTTCTCTGGGTCGTTTTCCTGCCAACCTGGCGGAGAACACTTGTTTTGCTAATCTTTCCTTGCCCATTCTGTTTAAGTGACAATACCACCTCAGATTAGCTCTGCTAACGCATTCCTAGATGCTGACAATGTCAAGGTCTTTCCTAATATCCTCGTTTTTAATATGATATTGCCATTGATGCCATCTGTTCATGCCACTAATCTTTCTCAGGACTCTCATATCTGCGGTCTCTAGACATTAGTTCAGTGTTTTACTTCTCACCCAGCTCTCAGATACATAAGTTAAAACTGGTTTGAACACTGTCTTGTATACAGCTCATTTAGTGTTCCGACTAATTTCTCTCTTATTCCATGTGAATTTATTCAGTTGACTTCCTACCATACCAGCTTTGTTGATTCTGTTGTCTATTTCCATATTTAATTTACCATCTTCACTAAAAATCGTGCCTAAGTACCTAAAATGTTTTACTTGTTCCACAGGTTCTCCATTCACAACGCAGTTGACATTTTCAACAAATTTACCTCTTTTCATTATCTTTGTCTTTTTATTGCTGACCTTCATACCATATCTATTACAACAGTTATTCAATTTGTTCAGGGAATCTTGCAGACTTGTAGCGGATTTATTTAGAAGTATAACATCATCCGCATAAAGCAAAGAGCTGACATTAACATCTCTAATTCTGATATAATGTTTAATGCCACTTGCCCTTCATAATGTGATCCATATAGATAGTGAATAACAGATGGGATAATGTACATCCTTGTCTGACACCAGATTTAACATTAAACCACCTTCCTGTACTTCCTTCAATTCTAACTGTTGACTTACAACTCAAATAAAGACTACGTATTGCTTGATACAATGCCCCATTGACACCATACAACTGTGGCATTTTGAACAGCTTCTCTATTGCACCTTGTCGTATGCCTTTTCCAGATACGACAAAACTTAAATACATATCTCTGTTATAATCCCATGCTTTCTCTACTATTTGTCGTAAAGTGAAGATCTGATCCTGACAGCCTCTATTTGGCCTGAATCCAGCTTGTTCTTCACCAAGCTTTTCTTCCACAATTCTTCTCAACCGTTTCTCAAGTATATTTGCATAAATCTTACCAGGAACACTCAGTAGCGAAATACCTCTCTAATTCTGACGTTTAGTTTTATTTCTCTTTTTATATATGGGTACTATGAGAGCTCTACTCCTATCATCGAGAATTTGTCCCTCTGTCCAGGCCTTCTGAATTATGCAGTGCAGCCACTATGACTTTTATACCACCATACCCCAACATTTCTTGTCGAATATCATCTACTCCTGCTTCCTTTTCACATTTCAAGCCTTTGATAGCTTTTTCTACTTCAAGTATGGATATGTATTCCTGACTGTATGCCTGTTGAGTGTTTTTTACCACTATGCTATCACTGCTTGTTTCATTTAGCAATTTTTCGAAGTAATTACTCCATACTTCAAGGATAAGTTTTCTCCCATTTTCATGTCACCTTTATCATCTCTAAACTCCTTTTACAGCACTCTTTCCTTCATTTCTAAGCTTCTTCAACAACCTCCAGAATTTTCAGGTGCAAACTTTGTTTGCTTACACTTGGATAAAGGATTAAACTAAATTTATTATATTGCTATGGATTATGGTATCCCTATCCAGACCTGTTTAGACCTTTATTCAGGTCTTATCAGTGGAAGCCTAGACCTAAAAGTAAAAGAGAAAGAAACCAAGGTTAACCATATTAACTTGTTGCAGTGATTGGACCTGTGGTCCTTTATTCCTTTGTTGCTGGATTAAGAATTTTTATTCGGCACTTGGCTTGTCCATTGTCGGCTGTTGACAAGTATGGAGGTATAAAATTGTTGCGGTGGTTGCACTGCATAGTTCAGAAAGCATGGACAGAGGGACGAATTCCAGTTGATTGTGTAGAGTTCTCATAGTACCCATATACAAAAAAGGGAAATATAACTGAATGTGAGAATTACAGAGGTATTTCCCTACTGAGTGTTCTTGGTAAGATTTATGCAAGTATACTTGAGAAACGGTTGAAAAGGATTGTGGAAGGGAAGCTTGATGAAGAACAAGCTGAATTCAGGCCATATAGAGACTGTCAGAATCAGATTTTCACTTTACGACAAATAGTTGAGAAATCATAGGAATATAACAAAGATCTGTATTCAAGTTTAGTAGAGCTGCAAATGGCGTATGACAAGGTGGCAAGAGAAAAGCTATTCAAAAACACTATTATATTGTTTTTGAATAGCTTTTCAAAATACTTAGTCTTTATTTGAGTTTAAGTCAGCAGTTAGAATTGAAGGAAGTACAGGATGATGGTTTTGTGTAAATCTAGTGTCAGACAAGAATGTACATTATCCTCTGTTATTCATTATCTATATGGGTCATTATGGAGGATAGCAGTATTAAATCTGATATCAAAATTGGATATGTTAATCTCAGCTCTTTATTTTATGTATCTGATGTTATACTTTTAAATAAATCCAGTACAAGTCAGTAAGATTCCTTGGCTAAATTGAATAACTGTTGTAACAGATTTAGTATGCAGATCAGCATTAATAAGACAAAGACAATGAAAATAGGTAGAAACATTGAAAATATCGACTACATCGTGAATGGAGAGAGAGAGAGAGAACCTATAGAACAAGTAAATCATTTTAGCTGCTTATGCACAATTTTTAGTGAAGATGGTAAATTAAATATAGAAATACACAACAGAATCAACAAACCCAGTATGGTAGGAAGTCGACTAAATAAATTTATATGGAATAAGAGAGAAATTAGTCAAGACACTAAATACAAAACAGTATTCAAACCAGTTTTGACTTGATCAAAGACTAGAAACCACAGTTTTAAGAATCCTGAGAATGATTAGGCATGTGAACAGATGTCATCAATAGCAATATCATATTAAAAACAAGGATGTTAGGAAAAAACATGACATCGTTAGAATCCATGAATGTGTTACCAGAGCTAATCTGAAACGGTATTTACTTAAACAGAATGGAAGAGGAAAGATTAGTAAAACAAGTGTTCAAATGTATAATGCTACAAAGAAAACAAACAAAAATCACAGACTTTCTGTCTAAATTAGTTTTATCAGTTTTATATTTACATACTACGAGAATGTTTATCTTATGTTTTTATATGGTTTTTTTATACTATTTTTTTTAATTATCTGAGCTCTAGCATCCCCTAATTACTACAGATAATTGATATTTTACTATATTTAAAATATACTTTTTTTAGAGGAAAATTGTATAGTCCTGGGAATTTCCAGGACTTGGAAATAAAATGTCCAAGTTTCAGGAAAAGAAAAATAGCCAAGACTCAGAAATGCCAGTGTGCAGTGATTTATTGTCATTTGTCATAAAGACATTCTCTCTTCCTTAACAATGCCAATGTGTCAGCCATTATTAACTTCTCGCTTACTGCTTAGTTTCAAGTTACAAGTGCACATGCTCACCAAGGAGGCTGATGGGAGATTGACAGCTGACCCAGAAAGTGAGAGAGAAATGAAAGTTGGAGAATGTAGACCAGAGAATTTTGTTTTTATGAAGTTTCTGAAAAATTGACAGTCAGAATGTATTAATAGAAGAATACTGTCAGCAAGTGAATCGTAATAAAAGGAGATATATGCAATAGACATTCTCTTTCAGTGTTCAAAGATATGCTAAACAGGAAGTTTCTTCTTCTGTCCCAAGGACACCAGCGATATTGATGAATCATTTTCTATCAAGAAAATGATTCATCACTGATACAATTAGACAGATTTGAAACTGTAAACTAGCATTAATGAAGAGCTCTCCTTTGATACATTTTTGCTTAGAAATAAATAAAATAAAAATTGCAATTTTTGATTCTTGTAATTAAAATGTGTTAGGTAAAATAATGTTGATATTGGTGAGACCATGGAAGTTAAGAAGTTTTATCATTTGAGAAAAGGTCTGATAAAGAACTTACTCTAATGAACATTTTGTTTTTTTAGCAATTTATTAAAAACATTCATTCTGGTAGACTGATTAAGTACATGTAAAACAAACTAATAATAGAATGAACCATTGAGAGAATGAATTTATCTTCTAAAGATAATCCCAAAAGTATAGTTTTATTTTAGAAAGTCTTGGATCCAAATAGTTTTTATAGTTATTAATTTATGAGAAATCGATGAAAGCTTGTTTTCCAGGTGTGAAGATCAAGGATGTTAGTGAAGTTGTTATTTTGCAGAAGGGAGAAGTGAAAGAGTTGATTGTTTTAATAGGCACAAATGATTTGAAAGCTGAGAAATATGCAATGAGAGAAGATATAAAAGAGTTATAAGAAGAAGCAAAAATGAAGAGTAAGAAAGCAAAGATTGTTATTCTGCTGCCTCAGTACAATACAAGTTGAGAAGAAGGGTCATTATTCATAATGAGTCAATGAACAGAGTGTGCAGTTAATAGATACAAAAGGATTTATATATGCCTCATGGACTACATTTGATTTCTGGAGTTAGATGTTTGGAGAAAGTGTTATTTAATGAGAGTTTGGAAGTGCAAAACCAGGGATACTAGAAATATTGGGGGGGGGGGTGCAATCAAACATGTCTTGCCAACCTTGGGATAAACAAATGCATTTACAAAAATGATTATGCAATGCTGAATGTGATTTCACATGTTTCAGATTTGAATTGGTGTGCAAGAACATTGCACAAGGATACTTGTAGGTCCAAGGAATATTGAAATGCATGTACATGAATGCTGGAAGTATCATAAATAATGGAGAGGAGGTTTTGGCAGGGGGTGCTTAAGGGTTCAAAGCTGTATAACTGAGAGGAGACCTCCACATAGCCTTTCAAAGAATGCGGAGAACCGACCAGGGCTTCTGACCTAATGTCCAATGGTCACTTTCTCGTGGTGCACCCTGTTGGGTATCTACCTGGATACTGAATGAATGATGATGGGATGGCAATTTGGGATTTAGCTGACCAAATTGTATTCTTATTGACTTAAACCAAAATACAAAATGATGGTACAACTCGATAGAATTTCATGCCAGCTGGGGCATTGCCCGGTTAAACAAGGATCCCGTTGTTTTCTCCAGGGAACCAGGGCGAACAGCGAAAAGTCAGCTACTGGAACAAATCCTAAAACACACTCCAACTCAACATCACCAGAGTTAAAGATCGGTACCATCAACATAAGAAGCCTGAATGGCAAAGAAATAGCGCCAGCTGAGGAATTAGATAAGTACCAGATCGACATAATAGGGGTGACTGAAACAAAAAAAGACAAAAACTAGTGAGATCTTTCTGATCAATAAATACAAAATGTTATATTCAGGCAATGACGATCAAGGAAAAGAAAGAGTAGCCATAGTATTCAACACTAAATACGAGGCTAACCTTCTTGAATGGCAGGCAATTTCAAGTAGAGTGATATGGGAATATATCAGAATGGGGAACTGGACAATGAGGCTTATTTGTGCCTATGGTCCCACAGAAGGTTCTATTAAGGTAGAAGTGGAGGAATTTTTGGGGGCTTTAGAGAAACAACTGACACAATAAAAAAAGGAAAAGTTGGTCCTTGTTGGGGATCTAATTAGCAGAGTAGGACATGATTGTCAGACATACAAAAAGTATTTTGGGAAAATTTGGAGAAAAGAGCAACGCTAATAATGGCAAATACTTGTTGGATTTCTGCTCAGGACATGGATTGGTTATTACTAACACCATGTTCCAACATAAAAATGTGCACAAATTCACATGGAGAGAAGAGGCAAGGAATAAGAAAAGTCTCATTGACTATGTTATTATTGATAGTGATGTTTTCTCCCTGGTGCAGGCCACCAGAGTGCACAGAGGATTTGAAATTGGAAGTGATCACTATTTAGTCTTGAGCAGGATAAAATTGAATTTCATATTGAAAAGAATGACATGTAAGAAAGTTTTAAAGCGAAGAAAAGTTGAGCAGCTCTCAGATGTGAATTGTATACTAAAATACACAAGGATTATTGAAGAAAAACAGGAACCAAACCTTAGAGATTCAGTGGCAAGCCTTGAAGAAAACTCTGATTGATTCAGCCAGAGAGGCATGTGGTGAGGTTGTCTGCAAGGATACAAAAATCAGAACTCCATGATGGGCACAGGAAGTAAAAGAGGCAGTGAAGGAAAAGAAGACAGCATATCATAAGTTCCTGCCAAATAAATCAGCTTGTGCTCTTAGAGAATATAGAGAGAAATGTAAGATAGCTAAACAAAGGTGATGAGAGGACTTTGGCAAAAAAAATAGAAAATAAATATTAAGAAGGTCTCAAAATATTCTGGAGGTTGTTGAAAAAGCTTAGAAATGGAGGAATGATTGCTGTAAAAGGAGATAGAGATGTTAAAGGTGACATGAAAACGGGAGAAAAAGATATCCTTGAATTTTTTTTTGAAGTTTGCTGATGATGCAAAGTTGGGTAGAGCAATTGTGAGTGCACAAGATGTCAAAATTTTACAGGATGATTTGGATAGTTTGGAGGACTGGGCTAGGAAAAATGGATGTCAATTTAATGTGGCAAAGTGTAAGGTTATGCACTTTGGGGTGAAAAGAATAGCAGCAGTATATTGCATTGGTGGAACCATACTCCAGGAGATTGATGAGGCCAGGGATTTGGGAGTGTTGGTGGATAGGGAGTTGAAGTTTAGGGGGCACATTGCACAAGTAACTAAAACAGCTCACCAAATCACTTGGCTTCTGAAAAATACTTTAACATGCAGAGACGAACAAGTTGTTGTTCCTCTGTATCGAGCCTTGATAAGACCCCATCTGGACTTCTGTGCACCAGGGTTTCTTCGTGATGGGGAGGAAGTGGAGAGGGTCCAGAGACGAGTGACCAAGATGATAGCAGGTCTGTGGAATGAACCTTATGAGAATAGGTTGAAGATTTGTGGGTTGCAGAAATTGGACGATAGGCGAAGGAGGGGTGATATGATTGAGACATTCAAATTACTGAAGGGTTTTTATAAGATTGATCCAGAAGATATTTTTGAAAATATGACTGGTGTTGGGAGGACTAGGGGCCATGCATGGAAGCTGGGCAAGAGCATGGTTGACAAGGGTGTTAGAGCTAGGTTCTTTACTTGGAGAGTGGTAAATGAGTGGAATAAGCTTCCAGAGTCTGTTGTGGGTGCTACGATCGTGAATGAGTTCAAGGCAAGGTATGACAGATACTGTGTGAATGTTGAATAGTTGTTCTTGACATGATGTTAGGACCGTCCTCGATGAGCCTGTCGACTCCTTGGAGTTTCCCGGAACAATAATAATAATAATAATAATTGAAGTATGGGGTAATTACTTTGAAAAGTAATGAAAAACTAAATGAAACAAGCAGTGATAGCACAGTGGTAAAAAATGCTCAACAGGCATACAGTCAGGAATACATATCCATACTTGAAGTAGAAAAAGCTATCAAAGGCTTGAAATGTGGAAAGGAAGCAGGAGTAGATGATATTCGACAAGAAATGTTGGGGTATGGTGGTATAAAAGTCTTACAGTGGCTGCACTGCATAATTCAGAAAGCCTGGACAGATGGACGAATTCCCAATAATTGGAATACCTCTCATAGTACCCATGTATAAAAAGGGAAATAAAACTGAATGTGAGAATTACAGAGGTATTTCGCTACTGAGTGTTCCTGGTAAGATTTATGCAAATATACTTGAGAAACGGTTGAGAAGAGTTGTGGAAGAAAAGCTCGGTGAAGAACAATCTGGATTCAGGCCAAATAGAGGATGTCAGGATCAGATGTTCACTTTACGACAAATAGTTGAGAAATCATGGAAATATAACAAAGATCTGTATTTAAGTTTTGTCGATCTGGAAAAGGAATATGACAAGGTGCCAACAGAGAAGCTGTTCAAAACTCTAAAGTTGTATGGTGTCAATGGGGCATTATATGAAGCAATACAATATATTTGAGATGTTAGTCAGCAGTTAGAATTGAAGGAAGTACAGGAATATGGTTTAATGTTAAATCTGGTGTGAGACAAGGATGTACATTATACCCTCTGTTATTCATTATCCATATGGATCACGTTATGAAGGAAAGTGATATTAAACATGATATCAAAATTGGAGATGTTAATGTCAGCCCTTTGCTTTATGCGGATGATGTTATACTTCTAAATAAATCCGCTACATGCCTGCAAGATTCCCTGACTAAATTGAATAACTGTTGTGATAGATATGGTATGAAGGTCAGCAGTAAAAAGACAGACAATGAAAATAGTCAGAATCATTGAAAATATCAACTTCATTGTGAATGGAGAACCTGTGAAACAAGTAAAACATTTCAGCTACTTAGGCATGATTTTTAGTGAAGATGGTAAATTAAATATGGAAATAGATAACAGAATCAACAAAGCTGGTATGGTAGGAAGTTAATTGAATAAATTCATATGGAATAAGAGAGAAATTAGTTGGAACACTAAATTAGCTGTATACAAGACAGTGTTCAAACCAGTTTGAACTTATGGATCTGAGAGCTGGGTCAGAAGTAAAACAGCTGACCGAAGACTAGAGTCCGCAGATATGAGAGTCGTGAGAAAGATTAGAAGCGTGAAAAGATGGCATGAATGGCAAAATCATGTTAAAAACGAGGATATTAGTATAGAACTTGACATTGTCATCAAGGAATGCGTTCGAAGAGCTAATCTCAGGTGGTATGGTCGTCGCTTAAACAGAATGGGCGAGGAAAGATTAGCAAAAACAAGTGCTCTATGCCAGGTTGGCACTAAAACGACCCAGAGGAAGACCAAGATATAGGTGGATTGATACGGTACAAAGTGCCTTAGACGATAGAAATATAATAAGATCTGATTATGTTGGATTCTTGATAGATAACATTGATTTTTTTTTTTTTATGTTGGGCCAGTGTACGAGAGGTTGGCTGGTCAACCTATAGTACTTTAGTACCGTATATAGGCAGTGGGATGGGAAAGGAGGAACTTGTTAGCATTCGATTTGAAAGCCTGTATATTGTATTCCTTGGGAAATACCTCAGGAGGAGAGGGGGGGGGGGAGACTGTTCCACCGTACAGCAGTAGCAGGGATGGAGGAGGAGGAAAAGAAACTTGTTCTGTGGGTTTCAAGGTGTACTGTGAAGGGATGTTGTGAGGTGGCTGTATGTGTTCCAGTGGTTTTAGTACAGAGTGGGGGGAATTATTGATGTTACAGATGAGCATTTTCAATGAAAATATTTGTAGAATATACAAATTGCAGAGACTAAACGTTTATATGAAATTTGGGGAGTGAGTCAGTAAGAGATGGATCATCATCAATCATCATCAAATTCCTGCCATGTACCCTCAAGGGGTGTACAGGATATGATAGTACTATATGAAAAATTTACATCAATACTAACTTCCTATCTACAATTTTCCTCCAAATCAGTCTGTTACTTGTCAAGACTCCAACATTATCAGATCTTATATTTCTATCGTCTAAGGCACTTTGTACCGTATCAATCCACCTATATCTTGGTCTTCCTCTGGGTCGTTTTCCTGCCAACCTGGCAGAGAACACTTGTTTTGCTAATCTTTCCTCTCCCATTCTATTTAAGTGACCATACCATCTGAGATTACCTCTGCTAATGCATTCCTGGATGCTGACAATGTCAAGTTCTTTCCTAATATCCTCATTTTTAATATGATATTGCCATTGACGCCATCTGTTCACGCCTCTAATCTTTCTCAGGACTCTCATATCTGCGGTCTCTAGTCTTTGGTCAAGTGTTTTACTTCTGACCCAGCTCTCAGATCCATAAGTTAAAACTGGTTTGAACACTGTCTTGTATACAGCTAATTTAGTGTTCCAACTAATTTCTCTCTTATTCCATATGAATTTTATTCAGTTGACTTCCCACCATACCAGCTTTGCTGATTCTGTTGTCTATTTCTATATTTAATTTACCATCTTCACTAAAAATCGTGCCTGAGTAGCTGAAATGTTTTACTTGTTCCACAGGTTCTTCATTCACAACACAGTTGACATTTTCAATAACTCAGGACTATTTTCATTGTCTTTGTCTTTTTATTGCTGACCTTCATACCATATCTATTTCAACAGCTATTCAATTTAGTCAGAGAATCTTGCAGACTTGCAGCGGATTTATTTAGAAGTATAACATCATCCGCATAAAGCAAAGAGCTGACATTAACATCTCCAATTTTGATATCAGGCTTAATACCACATTCCTTCATAATGTGATCCATATAGATAATGAATAACAGAGGGGATAATGTACATCTTGTCTCACACCAGATTTAACATTAAACCATCTTCCTGTACTTCAATTCTAACTGCTGACTCACAACTCAAATAAAGACTAAGTATTGCTTGATATAATGCCCCATTGACACCATATAACTGCAGCGTATTGAATAGATTCTCTCTTGGCATATTGTCATATGCCTTTTCCAAATCGACCAAACTTAAATAGAGATCTTTGTTATATTCCCATGCTTTCTCGACTATTTGTCGTAAAGTGAAGATCTGATCCTGACAGCCTCTATTTGGCCTGAATCCAGCTTGTTCTTCACCAAGCTTTTTCTTCCACAATTCTTCTCAACCGTTTCTCAAGTATACTTGCATAGATCTTGCCAGGAACACTCAGTAGGGAAATACCTCTGTAATTCTCACATTCAGTTTTATTTCCCTTTTTATATATGGGTACTATGAGAGCTCTACTCCAATCATCGGGAATTCGTCCCTCTGTCCAGGCTTTCTGAACTATGCAGTGCAACCACTGTAAGACTCTTATACCACCATACTTCAGCATTTCTGGTCGAATATCATCTACTCCTGCTGCCTTTCCACATTTCAAGCCTTTGATGGCTTTTTCTATTCAAGTATAGATATGTATTCCTGACTGCATGCCTGGTCAGTGTTTTTTATCACTGTGCTGTCATCACTGCTTGTTTCATTTAGCAGTTTTTCAAAGTAATTACTCCATACTTCAAGGATATCTTTTTCTCCTGTTTTCATTTCACCTTTATCATCTCTAATTCCTTTTACAGCACTCTTTCCTCCATTCCTAAGTTTCTTCAACAACCTCCAGAATATTTTGCCACCTTCTTGATATTTATTTTCTATATTCTTGCCAAAGTCCTCCCATGACTTTTGTTTTGCTAGTTTTACCACACTGTTTAGCTTTCTTACATTTGTCTCTGTATTCTGTAAGAGTAAAAGCTGACTTATTTGCCAGGAACTTTTGATATGTTTTCTTCTTTTCCTTCACTGCCTCTTTAACTTCCTGTGTCCACCAGGGGAGTTCTGATTTTTTTATCTTTGCACACAACCTCACCACATGCCTCTCTGGCAGAATCAATCAATGTTTCCTTCAGAGTTTGCCACTGAATCTCCAAGGTTTTGATTCCTGTTCTCAAACTCTTTCATTTTCTTTTCAATAATATTTCTGTATTTTAGTCTACAGTTTACATCTGAGAGCTGCTCAACTTTTATTCGCTTTAAAACTTTCTTACATGTTATTCTTTTCAATATGAAATTCAATTTTATCCTGCTCAAGACTAAATAGTGATCACTTCCAATTTCAAATCCTCTGTACACTCTGGTGTCCTGCACCAGGAGAAAACATCACTATCAACAATAACATAGTCAATGAGACTTTTCTTATTCCTAGCCTCTTCTCTCCATGTGAATTTGTGCACATTTTTATGTTGGAACATGGTGTTAGTAATAACCAGTCCATGTCCTGAGCAGAAATCCAACAGATATTTGCCATTATTATTAGCTTTGCTCTTTTCTCCAAATTTTCCCAAAATATTTTTGTATGTCTCACAATCATTTCCTACTCTACTATTTAGATCCCCAACAAGGACCAACTTTTCCTTTTTCATTGTGTCAGTTGCTTTTTCTAAAGCCTCAAAAAATTCCTCCACTTCTACCTTAGTAGAACCTTCTGTGGGACCATAGGCACAAATAAGTCTCATTGTCCAGTTTTCCCATTCTCATATTTGCCCACATTACTCTACTTGAGACTGACTGCCATTCAAGAAGATTAGCCTCGTATTTTGTGTTGAATACTATGGCTACTCCTTCTTTTCCTTGATTGTCATTGCCTGAATATAACATTTTGTATTTATTGCTCAGAAAGATCTCACCAGTTTTGGTCTTCTTTGTCTCAGTCACCCCTATTATGTCGATCTGGTACTTATCTAATTCCTCAGCTAGCTCCATTTCTTTGCCATTCAGGCTTCTTACGTTGATAGTACCGATCTTTAACTCTGGTGATGTTGAGTTGGGGTTTGTTTTCAGATTTGTTCCAGTAGCTGACTTTTCGCTGTTCGCCCTGGTTCCCTGGCGAAAACAACGGGGGACTTGTTTATCCGGGCGACGCCCCAGCCGGCATGAAATTTTGTCATGTTGTACCATCATTTTTTATTTTGGTTTAACCAATAAGAATACAATTTGGTCGGCTAAATCCCAAATTGCCAGCCCATCCTCGTTCGTTCAGTATCAAAGTAGATACCCAACAGGGTGCACCACGAGAAGGTGAGGATTGGACATTAGGTCAGAAGCCCTGGTCGGTTCTCCGCATTCCTTTAAAGGCTATGTGGAGGTCTCCTCTCAGTTATACAGCTTTGACCCTTAAGCACCCCAGAGATGGATCATTTATCAGTCTAATTGCTCTCCTCTGTGTTGATTGAAGCATTTTGAGGGAGCTTTTAGGATCCCCACTCCAAATGTGAGAACAGTATTCGATAGCTGTGTGGATTTGCAATTTGTATAAGGTTAACAGCTGTTTTCAAGTGAAGTGATGTCTTGAGCGAAAGAGAAAGCCTAGTTTTTTGGAAGCTGAGGATGCAATGGTTGTGATGTGTTTATACCAGGAGAGGCCTGATGTCATGGTAATTCCGAGAAGAGAAATTTCATCTTGTCTGGGGATTTGGATGTTATCAAAAATAATACTGGGGAAAATGGTTTTTTTTATGGGATATAAGACAGAATTGGGTTTTACTAGCGTTGAAGTTGACGAGGTTATCTGACCCCCCCATTGGAGGATGTTTGGGAGGTTTGCGTTAAGGGAAGTTGTGATTGATGTTCTGTGGGTTGAAATGAGTTGTGTAAGGTATGCTTTATCAAATGAAAGGGAGGAGTGCAATGTGCTGTCATCTGCAAAACTGTGTATTGGGTTGGAGGTCAACTGAAGTAGGTCATTGATGGGGTCGGTGAGAGAGTTGAACCTTGTGGGACCCCCAGCATTAGTTGGATAGTGGGAGGATAGGGAGCCATCTACCATTACACATAGTGCGCATCCAGACAGGAAGCTGGCAATCCATCTGCAGAAGTCCTGAGACAGTCCAAATAATGGAAGTTTGCTTAGTAAGCCTTTGTGCCAGACCCGGTCAAAGGGTTTTTGACCTCAATCCTATCTAAAGTGATGGTTTTCTCCATCACTTTAGATAGGATTGAGGTGAGTGAGATAGGGCAGTAGTTAGATGACAGTGATTTGTCTCCCTCTTTGGGAATGGGTTGAATATAGACCAATTTCCTGGCTTTGGGATATATATATATATATATATATATATATATATATATATATATATATATATATATATACCAGGTGGAGTAAGATTCAGTTCTGCTGCACAGACCTTCAGGAGAATTAGAGGAATGACTGGGGGGGGGGGGCATTTGCCATTGTCGGTTATGCGTGCATTGCAGGCAAAGTGTGAAGCCAGAAGATTAGCTTTTTCTATGAGTGATGTTGCAATTGAGCCATCTAGGTATGATGGGGGTGGAAGTAGTGTAGGGCAAAAGTTGCAACCAATTGCTTTGGCAAGAGATCAAAAGGCATGGCTGCCCCTAGGACAGGCTGCAAGTTTCCTGCTTTTTGCCCGTTCAAATTCTGTTTTGGAATCATTGATTTTTTTGCATCTGTTTCAGGCTTCAGTATAGGCACTGAAGGAGGATGGAGTTCTTAATTTGAACCAGTTGTGGTGTGCCTGGTTTTTTTCATTAGTACAGGCTTGGCACATCTTTTGGAGAACCAGGGTTTGGATAGGGGACGGCAGTTCAGTGTGGTGTGGGGAATGTATGTTATCATGCCAGTAAGGATTACGTTGGTGATGTGTTCAGTGCATATGTTTGGATTGGAAGACTGCAAACAGTAGTCCAACCATGGGATTGAAGCATAGTAGTCTCGGAGGCTGTCCCATTTGGCACTGTAATAATGTTATAATGCCAGACTATTGTGCAGGTGTGACTGTGTAAGCGTTGTTGCATGGGGCAGGAGATGAGCACTAGGTTGTGGTCAGAATTATCCGGGGGGGGGGGGGGGGGGAAGGATAGGGGCTCACGATATTCACTGTATATTTGGAAGGGCCATTGGTAAGGAAGAGATCTATGGTATTTGGAGAGTGATTTGGGTTATCTGCTATTCTGGTCGGCTTGTGAACTATTTGTATAAGGTCGTTGATGATGGCAAATATTTCGTGTCTCTGCCTGCAGGATCTGTACAACTGGAAGAGAAAAAGCCAGTTGGTGTTATGGACATTAAAATCACCTAGGAGGATGATTTCCCTATTAGGATAGTGGGACTGGAGGAAATCAACTTTTGAGGAGAGGAAATTAAAGAGCTCGGAGTGGTTGGTGGTATTGGTAGAGTGATAGAGACAGCAGATGAATTTTACTGAGTGGGGAGGGATATTTTTAACCAAAGAAGGTCAAAGTTGGGCGATTCTAGGTTAGGTATTCTCTGGCAGGGTATGTCAGAGCAGATATATGCGCACATGCCACCCGTGGGTCGAAAGGAGTTGAATAAGGAATAGTTTGGATGGTTGAGATGGATGGTGCCGGGGGAAGGTGAAATTTGAGTGTCTGTTAAGAAGAGTAGGTGGGGTTTGGTTGACTGTAGATGATAGTGAATGCTATTAAGGTTGGAATTGAGACCACGAATGTTGGTGTAGTGGATATGCAAGGGTCTTGCACGTTTCCTATGCAGTGCCTGCATACTGGTCTCCTTGGTGGCTACTAGTGGCGTCACTTGGTTTTTGCACTAGTTTGGTTTGTTTGTAGTCTATGGTCCAGCTATTGTCTCCATTTTGGCATTTTTCTTCTAGCTGTCTTCAGAGTTGGCATCTTTGTTCACTTTGTTCAAAGGTTAAGTCAGGTCGAGCACTTACATGCGAATTGGGGGCAACTGTCCTTTAGCTTGCTATTTATCGCCATTTTTAATTTGGAAGTGTTTGTCGGTGTGTCATAGATCACTTTCGCGAGATATGGAAAGTTCGTTCCATCCTTTCTTTTGGTTCAATAGACCTCAGGGTTCCAATACCTTATATTTCTGGCATCTCTGAACTGATTGGCAAATTTTGAATAAGTATAATCTTATTCTCCCATATTTTCTTATCAACAAAATTTCTCATCTGTTGCCATTTACAAAAGACAAACTGTCACCTCTATCATTAGCTGGCTATCATTTACAAGATACCTTGTGAATGTAATCTAACATATTTTCGGCAGACAGCTGTTCTGTGGAAAAAGAAGTAATGAACATCAGTATTATATTGAATACGTGAAGCCTCAAAAGTCTGGTCTGGCACAACATAGTATTGACACTAAACACAGTATCCAGTGGAATGAAGCATGTCTTCTCCATATAAGCAGGTTTAAATACTGAATGCCTTTTCAAAGAAAGTTGCGAAGTCCTTTTACATCAGCTAAATTTGAATTGGACTGATTGTCTCTCTCTCTCTCTCTCTTCCAAAAGTTTTGGAGATTCTTAATTTAAGTATCCATCTAAAATAGTTATTATTATTTATTAATATTAATTTCTAGCACATGGCAACAGGTTTTAATTGAACCTCCAACTACTGTATGTATCTTGTATTCCTGTGTTTGATTTGCTTGCTCAGTTTGTTACTATTATATGAAATATTACATGAAATGTTTGATTTGATTCCTGCAGAATCCAAATTGCTCAGTTGGGATAAGATTCAATTTTTAGTGACATTCTGCAGTCTTATTAGTATTACCCTTTCAGCTATTTTACCTAGGCAGGAAAGCAGTCTGATTATGATTGTTGGCCTGGTGCCAAGTAGTTAGCATGTCTGCTCTCCGACCAAAAGGCTTTAGGTTTGAATCCCACCGTGGGCATAGATGTTTTTAATTATCTGTGAAAATACTAGTGGTGGGCAGTAGATGGCATTGGTATAGATAATGATGGTAGTTACGGTTCGTTGTAGTTTGTGGATTGATGAGTGGTCGAGATGGAGAGCTGTAGAGTAGGTGCCCTCTCTCGATGAGTCCTTGGAGGTGTCACGTAATAATAACAATAATAGTAATTAGGTAATAGTTTGGGGGAAGATGTGCTACTTTTCTTGGTTTGGTGATTAAGATTACATCTATTGCTTTCCATTGTGCTTGGAAGTAGTGTTATCTTAATATTTCATATAATAGTAACAAAGTGTATTATGGCTTTATGTGGCAGGCATTTGATAATTTTGGTGGAAATCCCATCTTGTTCTGGTACGTTTGGTGATGATTTCAAGTACCCTCAGCAGTGAATGTCGGTTGGATGGAGTTTATGTATTCTGTGCATTTTAGTGTTATATCCAGGTGTGTAATTTGCTGATGAAGTCTAGATCCATATGTGTGTAATTTGGACTACATTGCTTTTCAGCAAAAAAAAGCCTCAACTTTTGTCTCTGTCACAGTAAACCAGACGATGTTCACCATCGATCGGCAGGAGGGATTAACAGTCTGTATGCTTAAAGTGTGGTACTGGACATTTTTATCATTTAAAAGCTCGATATGAAGTTGTCTATCGTCTTTGTCTATATTCAGACCCCTTCATCAGTGTTCCTGGCTTTTGAAAAATTAATTTTGATTTTTGAACACAATCGTCCATTGCTCCTTGGCTCACAGGATAACTAGGAGGAACTCTTTCCTTGTGTTGGTTTGTTTCTTCTTCTTCCATGGGAGTTGCAATTTCCTTTAATGTTGGTTCCTTGCATTATTTTATCCTGGTGAGTTTGTGGAACCCCTTCTGTGAAGAATAGGTTAAGGTTCCCAGGATTAAATATGAGATAGACTGCGAATACAAAGTTTGGGATTATGGTTTGCTGTCGGTGACTGGTATGGTTGTTGGCTCAACCTACAGTTCAGCCATTTTGTGTGCAGGAATTCATAAAAAAATACTTAATTGTACAAATGCTTGCTCAAACTCTAGGCTTTCCCACTGGATACTTTGGATTGTCCATTTAAAGTTCTTAAAGCAATCATGCATTCTAGTTAAGAGAAGAAAATGAAATTAAAAAAGAAAAGAGAGATAGAATAAATCTGGTAACTAGCAAGCACTTACCTCCATGGAAGTCTTGAACCAAAGTCACTGAAGATAGTGAATCACACAGTGGGATGAGATCAGATCAGCGATCCGCAATCTGAAGTTAAATTAATTTAGAATTCACATATTTTCCATATACAAGTAGAAATGGATGGGGCAGAGCATCCATGGAAGTTGAGAATGAATGCAGTCAGAGGGATGAAAGCTAGATTTTTCTCTCAAAGAGCAATGCATGACTGGAATGGCTTACTTTTGAAGGTTAAATGCAGATAGTATGAATACATTCAAGAAAAAGAATGACGTGGTGTGAGTGATATTTGATATCCGTCAGTGAGTCTCTGACTCCTGGAGGTCTGTTGTAATGTTAGCACATACTTTATTTATGATTGAAAGTAAAACTGAACCAAAAATGTATCAGACAAAGTATTACAACCTGTTCTTAATTTATTTCCTGTTCCCCATTTTTATTTAACGCTTGAGTTAAATGTGAAAATATGTTGCCTTATACTTTGTATAAAACTGCATGTTTTATCAAGTTGACTGCAAATAATACCTGAATAATTATTTTTGAGTTGACTCATTTAACTTATTGGGTACTATTATTTATTTTCTTTCTCTGACCTGAGACTTCTGATGTAAATCGAATTGAAAATTATGGAAAGTTAGACAAAAAAGCTGATCAGCATTCTCAAAAAACGTTGCAGCTTTTGGTTATAATTTTTTGTTTGGGTGGCAAAATACTAAACAAAGAGCAGTGAAAAGTGATCAGATTATTTCACTACTGATATATGTGATCATTCAAGAAAAATTATGAATTTTCAGCTGTACATATTCTCACTTGCAAACTTTTTTCTCTTCTCGTGTTGTATTCAACACGAGAAGAGAAATATAGGTTGCTTTGAAGCACTACTTTCAAGACTACAGTATGTAATCTGTTTTTAAAATACTTGTTAATGCATTTAGTGCATTTTTAATGTGTATATAGTTTACATATTATTTTTCAGAAAACACTTTCTTTTGATACATTTAGGTACAAATAAATGTGCAGCCTAGAATGCCTCAGTTAGACTGTTATTCAGCTAATGATGATGATATTGATGCAGCCCTTACCGATCTTCAAGTAACACTGGAAGGTACAACAATTAATAATT
Source organism: Typopeltis vanoorti (assembly GCF_054136105.1). Taxonomy (NCBI): domain Eukaryota; kingdom Metazoa; phylum Arthropoda; class Arachnida; order Uropygi; family Thelyphonidae; genus Typopeltis; species Typopeltis vanoorti. The sequence goes on from NC_143565.1 coordinate 51,172,842, forward strand.
TTCCATCAGACATCACCTATGTTCCTGAACTTTCAGATTACTTGAGGTTTATGAAGTGAGTTATAATTTTAGTTTTTCTTAAATAAATTAATTTTATTAGACAACAGTATTCATTATTATTGAGAAATGTCCAGGGAGTCAAGGACTTGTTGATGGATGACACATATCTCTTTCACCAGCTTTCATACCTTTTCTTGAATTTATTCACACTCACAGCCTCCAAAGACAATCCATTCCAATCATGCACCACTATGAGTAAAATCTAGCTCTCACCCACTTCTTGACTGCATTCATTCTCAACTTTCATGGATGCCATCTTGTTCCCTCCCACCATCCATAAAATGAAAAGTTCCACCTACTGGTATTCTGTATGACTTTCTCAGCGGTTTCTGAGTATCAATCATATATCATTCCTTTTTCCTCCTGTTTGCAAGCGTCTGCAGTCCATGATTTCTCAATCTGCCTTCATAATCTATATTCTACCATCCCAGTATCATTTTTAATTTTCACTGCTTTATCAGCATCACCAAGAAAACCAGAAGACCAGACTTGTATTATTATTATTCAGGCCTCCATGGAGTCAAAAGACTCATCGTGAGAGATCCTTCTAAGGAACACAAAGTCTATCGAGACTCATCGAGGGGAGTTTCCCCCCTAAGAAACACAAAGTGTATCATACCACTCATTGACCGTTCTCGCTCTCACCACTCCATCAGGCAATGCATTCCATGGTTCAACCACCCTCCATGCAAAGAAACCACTCCTCACCCTCTTGCTCACAGTTTCCTTTCATAACTTCCAGGGATGGCCTCTTGTCATCACTCCTTCCTGTTGTTCAACCAAGTGAAAGAACTCCCCATTGTCAAACCCGTAACTACCTCTCAACAGTTTAAAAGTCTCAATCATATCACCTCTCCTTCTTCTATCCACCAAACTCTGCAGTCCACATTCCCTCAGCCGATCCTCATAACTATCATTGTACAGTCCTGAAACCATCTTTGTTATCCACCTCTGTACCCCTTTCCACAGTTAATTTATCCTCTTCAAATCCTGGGGACCAAAACTGAGAACAATAGTCCAGGGGTGGTCTGATCAGGGTCTTATACAACAGAATGATAACTGTTTTATCTCTGCAGGTCAGTGTCCTTCTCATTATTGCAGCAATCCTCTGTGTTACCTTTGCCACCTTTGCAATATGTTCCCTAAATTTCAGGTTTCTATTAATCATCAACCCCCAGATCTCTTGTTTCCCCTACTTCCTCCAGTATAACTCCTCCCATGGAGTATGCAGTGTCCCATCGATGTTTCCCAAACCTCAAGACCTTACATTTTGCTGCATTAAACTGACACCCCCCATTCATTTGCCCATCTATCTAGCTTATTCAAATCCTCTTGCAGGGCTGCCGCATCTGCACTATTACTAATAATCCTTCCCAGCTTTGCATAATCTGCAACCAACTGAATATCCCCTTGCATCCCACTGACAGTGTCATTGATATAAAAGTTATACAATATAGGTCCCAGTACTGAGCCCTATGGGACTCCAATTGTAACCCTCTGCTTCCATGAAACTGCCCCACCATACACAACTCTCTGACACCTATCGGACAGCCAATCCTGAATCCAGTTGACCAATCTGACATCCAGACCCATGTGCTGCAACTTAAATATCGGCTTATCACGTGGCACCCTGTCAAATGCCTTCGCTAAGTCTAAGAAAATGGCAATATATGCCTTTCCCTCATCTAATGCTCTTGTAACTTTATCATAAAAGGCTAGCATATTGCTAAAACAAGAGTGCCCCTTCACAAATCCATGTTGACGCTCACAGATAACATTGCCCTCATCTGCCCAATGCTGTATACGGTCCTTCACTACTTTCTCCACGATCTTACTAACTACTGATGACACACAAACTGGTCTATAATTAGACACTTCCAGTCTGCTACCACCCTTATGCAGTGGCACTATCTTACCTTCCTTCCATTTCATGGGCACCTTTCCAGCAGCCAGACTTTCATTGAAAAGCCAGGTCAAAGGCACTGTCAGTTCCCTAGCACATTCTCTCAAAACTCATGGTGAAATACCATCCAGTCCTGCAGCTTTACTGACATCCAAAGTACTCAGTATTTGAAACACACTCTCCTCCTGTACCTTTTGAACCTTGAACCTGCCCTATCCCTCTAGCATTAAAACTGACTCCTCCAGCATGAAATACTCCAATAAAGTGTTTATTGAACAATTCTACTATGTCCGCTGCATCAGTCACTCTATTCCCATTTTATTCCACAATATCATTCTTCCACAGTCATTTCTCCTCCTACTGCCACATATCTAAAAAATTCCCTAGGATTTTCTTTGAATCTTAGGGCTAATCTCCTCTCATATTCCAGTTTCGTCTTCCTTACCCTACTAGTCACTCTTCTGGCCTGTCTTATACTCTTCATGAATCTTCTCTTCTCCTGTTTCCTTATCTCTTTCACAGCCTCTTTTTCGCATGCAATTCCTGTTTAATATTGTTTGCCATCCACTTTACTCCAAATTGTGTCCTCTTGTTCACTCGTGGTATACAACTTACCATTGCTGCTAATAAATATTCTTTCATAATTTCCCACGCACTAATGATATCCCGGCCTTCCAATTCCTCCCTCCATGAAACTTCCCGAAGTTGATGTCTTAGACTATTATAATCACCTGCCTTATAATTCCATATACGTTCCCGTCTCTTTGATACTCCTGCATGTCTATTCATTTTCCAAGTCAAAACCAAATGGTCACTCTCTCCAACTGGTGGGAGAGATGTCATCTCAGTTATTATCAACTCTTCTGATGCTATAACCAAATCCAAAACTCTTGAACCTCTTGTTCCCTCTGTTACATGTTGCCTAAGACATTTGTCCCTCAAGAATTTTAGAAATTCCATTCTCCTATTGCTACATGCATCTTCCTCTCTCCAATTTATACTATTATAGTTAAAATCTCCATAACAATCATTCTTCTTGCACTTGCTAAACTTAACTGTCTAAACTTCTCCTGGTCCCCATCCTCTGTGCTCCTGGGTCTGTAGCAACACCCAACTAAATATCCTGTCTTGCCTACCTCTACCTCACACCATATGCTTTCAAAATCATTAGTGTCACTGCCTTCCAAAGTCTCCACTCTTAGAGGACATAGGTCGTCACTTATCATAAGCAGTACTCCACCACCACGCTTTCCCTTCCTATCCTGCCGAAAAATGCTGTACTCAGTGACTTCTATTCCTGTTATTATATCCTCTTATGTCAACCACGTCTCAGTGATCCCAATAATTTTTGGGCAGGTTGATGCTATCTGCGCCACCAATTCCTCTCCCTTATTCCGGATACTCCTGGCATTAGTATATAGCATATAAATGCTTTTGTTTCTATACCCAGCATTATCCCCTCTAGACTCTACTGAGCTCAGTGTTACCTGATGTCTCCCTTCTCTCAAGTATCCATTCCCACAAGAGGCCACCCCTGCTACCATCCTCCCTGGGATACACAGACTTTTTTCAGAACAGCAATCTCTCCAGATGCCTACATCCTTCCTCATTGAAATGTAAGTGGTCTCTTGCATACAATTCCTCTCTGTCCTCAAACGCACTCCAAGCATCCACATATTCCAAGAGGTATAATGTATGGGGAGTCAATGATCCGTAGTGTTCAAGATAGGATGCGTGAGGAGTGTTTGCCAGGAGGAATGATAGAAAGGGTGGCTTTGGCTTTGGCCAGTCCTCTCTTGTCACACATTCTAGCTATTATATCATTCAATATTACCGCTCCTCTGCTCAGTTCATCATTATCATACCTAGGCAACACACACACACTATCCTGCCTCTCTGTCTTCTTTCGTACCACCTCAAGCAAGAATCTCATATCTCTCGCTGCCCTATTTACACCACCACTCGAGTCATTTGTTCTCACCATCACAATCATCTCATTCACCCTTTCGCCTCTCTTAACTGCCAAAGCCACCCTTTCTATCGTTCCTCCTGGCAAACACTCCTCACGCATCCTATCTTGAACACTATGGATCATTGAGTCCCCATACATTATACCTCTTACCATTTCCTCTCTCCTATTGTTTCCATTTTCTGCTCTTCTTTCATTCCTATACCTCTCTCTCATTCCCTCCTACTGTTTCCATTTTTTCCTCTTCTAGCACTCCCATACCTCTCTCTCATTCCGTCTCTCGTACTGTTTCCATTCTCTCCTCTTCTAGCACTGCCATAACCCTCTCTCATTCCATCTCTCCTATTGTTTTCATTCTCTCTTCCTCTAGCACTCCCATGCCTCTCTCTCTCATTCTGTCTCTCCTACTATTTCCATTCTCTCCTCTTCTAGCATTTCCATACCTCTCTCATTCCGTCTCTCCTACTGTTTCCATTCTCTCCTCTTCTAGTACTGCCATACCTCTCTCTCATTCCCTCTCTCCTACTGTTTCCATTCTCTCCTCTTCTAGCACTGCCATACCTCTCTCTCATTCCATCTCTCCTACTGTTTCCATTCTCTCCTCCTCTAGCACTCCCCTGCTTCCCTCTCATTCCATCTCTCCTACTGTTTCCATTCTCTCCTCCTCTAGGACTCCCTTGCCTCTCTCTCATTCTGTCTCTCCTACTGTTTCCATTCTCTCCTCTTCTAGTACTGCCATTCCTCTCTCTCATTCCCTCTCTCCTACTGTTTCCATTCTCTCCTCTTCTAGCACTGCCATACCTCTCTCTCATTCCATCTCTCCTACTGTTTCCATTCTCTCCTCCTCTAGCACTCCCCTGATTCCCTCTCATTCCATCTCTCCTACTGTTTCCATTCTCTCCTCCTCTAGCACTCCCCTGCCTCCTTCTCATTCCATCTCTCCTACTGTTTCCATTCTCTCCTCCTCTAGGACTCCCTTGCCTCTCTCTCATTCTGTCTCTCCTACTGTTTTTATTCTCTCCTCTTCTAGCATTCCCATACCTCTCTCTCCTGTTTCCATTTCCATTCTCTCTTCTTTTATCATTCACAAATTTCTCTCCTCTCCTATTCTTTCCAAAACTCTCTCTCCCCTCTACTCCGATTTGACTTGCATTTATCTCTTCCATTCTTCTAATCTCATCTTTCATACTTATCATACTTCTCCCAAGACATTCCACCTCCTCTATCTCCCTCTGCTGGTCAGTCACTCTAAATTGAAATTCACTCTCCCACACAAAACCATCTAAACTTTCAGTCACTCATGCCTTCTACACTATCAACTATTATTTTCTCATTCACATTTTTTTTCTTCATTCTCTCCTATCACACTACTCGTCTTCCTGTATTCATTTCCCATTCCTGGAGCAACAAGGTCGGTTATTGAGATATCCTCCCACTGCCTGCACTTTAAACACACACGCACCCCATCCTCTCTCACAAGCCAGATATCCAATTCCTGAGACGCATACATGCCGCAAATACTGCATGCCACAAACTCCCTTATTATATTGCTTATAATAGAGTGCCTAAATGGCGGAGGACTTGGCGACAAGCCATTTGCGACTGCAGCTGAATCCGCCATCGTTCGTTACTGCCGAGGGACTACTAGTGTAATCGTTAGTTATTCAAATTAGTTTCAAAAATAAACACTAAAGTATTAGGGAGTATAAATAAATAAGAAAAGTATAAATAATTACAAGTAAAACAAAACATTAAGTACACTAAATAAAACTAAATACAGTAATGAAAACTTAGCTTCGTCTTGTCTTCCACCGTTATGCATCTGCCCTGTCTTCTTGTTAAACAAAATACAATATCGTGGCAGCACTAACTTCAAAAAAACAACCACTATAGCGCACTCATATTCCAGAGAAACAATTTAAAAAAACGGACTATTCACCGATTAAAAACTCACTTTCTTCAGCACAGCTCAAATTCACTGCCATGTGCTACAGTGACACTAGCGACACTCCCTATACAAGTATACAATACTCCAAGTGAGGTTATATCAATTCCTTGTAAAGAGACAAAGCAGCTTGTCTTTACATGTTTGTTTCTTCATTGTGCAATTATCCTCTTATGTTTGCAATCTTTTCTATATGGTCTTTAAATTTCAGCTTCCTGTCTGCAAAACTCCAGGATCCTCAGCCTGATAAGTTTCCTCTAGCACATCCCACTAACATAACGGCATTCGATAGCTAATTACACCAAAGTACATAACTTTGCATTTGCTAACATTGAACTATACACCATATAGTCAGGAGACTATATGGTGTATTACTCAGGACATGAGATGAGTCGTAAAAATAGAGTATCTTTCTTACTTTGGAAAAATATGACCAGGTATGTATTAGGCTATAATCCAGTGACAGAATCATTTCTCTCAGAGTCAGAGACATGAACATGACCATCATACAGATTTATACACCCACTACAGAGCACAGAAGAAGACATAGAAGAATTTTATGGCAAGTTACAAGAAGTGATAGATGCAACACCAGAGCAAGATTTATGGCTACTTATTGGTGATTGGAATGCAAAAGTGGGAGAAACCAAGGAAGAAGGAATAACAGGTCATTTAGGCTTAGGTATTCAAAACACTGCAGAGAAGAGACTAGTTGAGTTTTGTGCAGAGAATTCTTTGTTTACTGCTAACACCTGTTTTAAATAACTAACTGAGATTGTACACATGGATAGCACTGGATGGACAATACAGAAATCAAATTGACTAATATACTTAGATAGAGAAGATGGAGAAGTGCAGTTCAGGCTGTCAAGACTTTTCCAGGTGCAGACTGTGGAACAGACAATGAATTATTAGTTGCTATGATACATGTGAAATTACAGAAATTGTAAACAACACAAATGCCAATCAGACATGATCTTGAAAACATACCGACTGAATGCAATATTAGTATACAGAACAGATTCAACTTGCTCAATTTATATGAAAGAGAACCTGATTAACTATGGAAAGAGATTAAAGATATAATTGAAGCAAAGAAGAATATTCCAACAGTTTGTAAGAAGGTCTACATGGATGTCAGAAGATGCCATCAAAACTGCTCAGGAAAGGAGGAAAATGAAGACCACAGGAAGTACAGCATTTGAATGCAGAGTTTCGACAACAAGTTAGAAGGGATAAGGAAAAAATACTTTAACCAGAAATGCCACAAATAGAAGACCAAAACAAGAGATCTTTTCAAAAAGATCAGGGAACTGATAGGGAAGTTTAGCTCCAAGGTGACATGGTGCTAAATATTGAAAAGTAATCACAAAGGATATCTCACAGAAGCTGCAGACATCAAAGAAAGATGGAAAGAGAGTCCCTTTTTCAGAAAGGACTCCAAAATTACTCAGAAATTTGAAAAGCAGGATTACACAGAAGCCAGTACCACTGGAGAGTGAAGTGGGCACTCCAGCAGGTATCCAGTAAGAAAGTACCAGGAGGGGATGGAATACCTATTGAGCTGCTCAAAGACCTGGGAGAAGAAGCAGTTAAAATTTTAACAGATCTATGTCAACAAATTTGGATTTCAACTGTATGTCTAGGAATGTAAAAAATCAGTTTATATACCTCTATTGAAGAAAGATGATGCAAGTGACTGCAAAAATTACAGAACACTGATTCTTCATGCAAGTAAAGTCTTACTTAAGATCATGTCAGATGAACAGGCAGGATTTCGAAAAGGCAGAGGAACAAGAGATCAAATCGCCAATGTGAGATGGATAATATAAAGAGCACAGGAACATCAAAAGAATGTCTACCTTTGTATCCTTGACTACAGTAATGCTTTTGACTCTGTAGATCATGTGAAACTGTGGAATGTGTTAAGAACAATGGGAGTACCAGAGTTTTTCATTATCCTTCTGAGGAATCTTTATCGTGAACAAGAAGCCACTGTCTGAACAGATCTTGGAGAAACTGGGTATTTTTTCCCAATAGGGTGCGACAAGGATATATTTTATCTCTGTACCTGTTTAACTTTTACAGCGAATACATTTTAAGAATGGCAGGGCTGGAGGAATCTTCAGTTGGAATTAAAATTGGTGGAAGATATATTAATAATTTGAGGTATGCAGATGATACCACCGCTAGCAAAGAAGATTTGGAGGAACTTATTATGAAAGTTAAAGAAGAAAGTGGTAAATATGGCCTTAAACTTAACATCAAAAAGACAAAAGTTATGGCAACTTGTGAACGTAATGATTTTGAAGTGGATGGGGAGAAAATTGGAAATAGTGAACAATTTTGTGCTCCTAGGATCCCAAATTGATAAAGATGGGGAATTGTACTGAAGAAGTTAGAAGATTATTACTCGGAAGGGAAGCAATGACAACTGTAATCAAGATTTTAACCCTGCGGAGGTCACGGCTGATCTGACAGATACAAACAAATTGTTTAATATAAATATTCTTACACATATCCAATGTATAGCATGGAGGTCATGACTACATGCGCATGCATATATTACGAGTGATATTCCACGCTATTTTTGTAGTCAGTTTTGGTTTAACACGTGTTATGTAAAGGTGTGTGATATTTCATAATAAATTGTATCCGAGAGATGCTGCAACCTCTGATGTCAGTATAGTATTGGTTTAGTTGTTTTTTTTTTTAATTTATTTATTTACTGTTGAAAATGGCTGGAAAAATATATCGATTGGATAATCCATCAGATGTTGAAGAGATTCAATGATTTTGTTACTCGAGTCCGATGATGAGAATGATAGTCGAATGTGAAAGTGATATTTGATAATAAATAATATCTGAGAGATACTGTGAACTCTGATATCAGTATAGTATTGGTTTATTTGTTTTTTCTTTGTTCAATAATTTCTAGATTGAAACAGAAAATAAATAAACCATCATGTATTACATTTGCAGTGTTTTTTTTTTTTTTTTTTTTTTTTTTTTTTTTTTTAGCATGTACTAGTAATGAATGTATCTCTGACTGCAAAGCAAACTAATAAATCAGTGATAGACAGAATAAAGCCAGATTGCTTCCTCGAAACTATGATCATCAAGCAAAATTGTCATACTTTGGGCATATTATGCAAGCAAATGACACTCTGGAGAAGATGTTGATGCCTTCTAAAGTTGATGGAAGCAGGAGAAGAGGAAGACAAAGAATTAGATGGGTGGATGGAGTTAAAGAAGCAACTGGAATGTGACTGTAAATGCTGAAAGATATTGCCAGGGACAGATCTCAATAGAGACTGTATGTTCATAGAATCACCAGGAGTCAAAAATGACTCGATGGAACATAACAATTATGGTACAGAATACTATCAGTGTCTTCACCTCTTGATGTTATTGACAGGTACAAAAATTACTAATGATGAACCCAACCCAGCGGAATAGAAAGTTATGGAAATAGTTTTTAGAGTTCACTTATCCTTTATATGGATTTAGCAAAATGCCGAATAGCACATATTAACATTGGTATTTGTCCATAACAGATTTAATCTGGCTGACAGGCTGAATTTTGATTAAATTATTGTGCACAAAAATTCGAGTAATTATTGAAGTATTAAATAAAAGACAAACAAAATAAAAAAGGGTTGCAGTATTTTCTGGTAAAACACCTCCTATTTAGCAATATCAGGTTTTTTGCAAGTTTTCAAATTTAGCAATGGACATTTTTATTTATTTATTTATTTTGCTAAAATAGGAAAAGAAATGTTTTAGTCCTATATTATATGTAAATGTGAATTAAAAATGCAATACTTTATTAATATTTTTTAGTCAAGTTTGTATGAAAAATGTATAGTTATGGTCTTTCACCCAATATTTGATTATGATATTTCTTTATTAATATCAAGAAAGAAAGGGGAAGAGCATGCCTCAAATTCCTTTTGGTTATGAACTTAAAAACTTGAATGGAAAATATTGAACTTTTAGACTGAATTTTTATGTAGTAGAACTGTAGTCTTGTTTACAATTGAGCTTACTTTTGCTTTCTCCACCATGTTTCATTGTGTGAGGCAGTGGTGCAAGCAAACTACTTTTTTTGTTTCACTTATTGCAACCTAAGTAAAAGAGAACAGCTGAAGATTGGAACAGAATACATTTTATGGAATTTTAAAGTTTTGAGGGAGAAATGTAGTGTAAAGGAAAGCAGAAGGAAGCAAACAGTTTTACTGAATTAACAGATGAATTTACTTTTAACCACCTTACCGGCCATTATGGACAAATACGCATTCTCATATGCTTCGTATCCATCATATATTTCAATGTAATATCATTACATTACAATTTTAATATGCACTTCGCATCCTTGACATCTATAGACGTCTTGGCCGGTAGCATGGTTAAAAGATGTCAGGTTGAAAGTGTGGATAAAAGTGTTGAGAAGGGATTATATAGTTTTTCTCAAAGTAATGAATAATTTCTTTAAAACATTTTGTAAATATAAAAGAAATTAACTTCTTTGTGCTCAAAGATAGTGAAAATGTTTCCAGAAGAAAATAATGAAATAGGGGATATTATAAATTCATCTTTATTTTATAGTCAAGTATATAGAAAATTAAAAAGTTTTTAAAAGAAAGACCACAGAGCATATGGGAACACAGTCCTTGGCATCAGATCTGCCTTGGACTTGCACTACTTAAAAGACACAAGCTCCTCCCAGGAGCCTGTATTGCCTTTTATTGGTGTTTTTTGTTTCACTAAGAAAAGGCATTATGGGCTATTGAGCAGAGCACATGTCTTAAGTAAAGGTTACAATTCCAGGGCAACTTCAATGCTGAGGGTTATTGAAAGTGTTCTCATAAACTCTGTGGTCTGTCTTTCAAAACTTTCTAAGTTTCTATACATTCAGCTATGAAAGAAGGGTGGATTTATTCATTGAAATGAAGCCTTTTAGGTTTCAATAGTTAAAAGGTAACTTTAAACTCATCTTTGTGTTGTATTTCTAAGGACACATAAGAGGAAGTAATATTTAAAGATGACATTAAAGGAAAAACAGCCGTATTCAAGATATGAAGGAACAAGTTGGCATTTCAGTATTATGAGCAATTTTTTCTCTTAGAACAAGAATAAAAATTTTCTTATTCTAAAAAAAATTCCTGTGATTCAAAATAGAGAAATTGGAAGTTATTTTTGTATGAATTTTCAGCTGTGACTGTATGTGGGCTCTCTGATAATTGGCTTTATTAGTAAAGTTGAAGTGTATATAATACTTGTGAGATACCTTGAATGAGGTTTTATTCAGCTGGCTAAAACTAGTTAATAAATTATTCTCAAAAATAACTCCCTATCTCTTTTTTAGAATCATTGGTAAGTTTCAAGTTGATATTGCACTTAATATGTACAAAAGTTGGAGTAATTACTGAGCTATTTTTTAAAAAAATGCACTTAGTCAGTATGTTTATGTCAATAAATAGCATGTAAATAACTTAATGATATACATATGTGTATTCTGTGCAAAGTTGCAAGTGCCTTCATTTGAATAATTTTTGAAAATGTGCTACATGTGTTAAAATGTTAGGTAGGAGGAAGTAAATCTTCAGTTTTAACATGAATAATTTGTAGCTGTATAGTACAGTCAAGTGATCAGATTCCATGTGTGTTAAATTTAATTATGGTTGACTATAAAGATTTTATATATAGGTATACCCTGCTGTTCTTGAATTTTTTTATTGGAAAGCACAGTGGATGGCAGATTGGCAGAAAGCAGTGCACTCCATTAGAATTGATGTAATGGAATGAGAGCTACTTGAACCTTAACAAATATATGCAGTTTAATTAAAACAGTAGCAATTTATTGCAACCTAAGATAATTGACTACTATACTATACAGTCCGTGCGGTTAGCCTAGTGGCTATGTGCGTCGCAACCATATGCCTGGGGAAGGAGTGTCCTAGGTTCGATTCCCATCAGTGACGTGAGGAGCTGAAGGATCTTCCTCAGCCATAACCAAATTAGCCAGTCTTGGGCGTGGAGAGCAGGGTTTTTCATCCCGCAAAGCAGGCAAACTGGCCTTGAGAACTCAACACTACGGGCCATAGGATACACCGGGGCATAAGGCTGACCACCTTATCCTGTAAACGGAGTGACGTCCGATGATCAGTGGACCCTCGACACCACAAGGTAAAAGAGGGTATAAGGAAGATGAGATGAGACTATACAGTTATGCTATAGCAAAAAAGTAAAAAGAGATAACTCAGATGAAACATGGGTTAATATCATTGGTTAGAAAAACGGGTTACAAAAATGAGTTCTTAATGGCACTTGTGACATAATGAAGTTAATTATACATGCATTCACAAGAATAAGTAATAATTTTTATTATTTCAAATATTTTGACCAGAAACTAAGTGGTCATCATTAGTGCATCAGCATAATCAAAAGGTGAAACTAGAACGAAGAATGTTAATCTCATTTACAGAGCTGAGCCACATGTCAGAATATCACTTAGCAGGTGGTTTGAATTCATCATTCAAATTCATTCATTAGGTAATGAATTTGAATGATGAATTCATTATCTAAATTTGATTTTATTTCAAATCACTTAATTTTAATTTAGGATATAAAAGTCAATTATACATATATAACTATACCACTTAGATAATTTTAAGTTATGTTTATCTGTGTATTTTCTTGAACAGAATTTTTTCTTCGTATAGGCCAAAGAAATTTACACTGAAAGGATTTAAGAGGTACTATTTTACTTTTAAAGATACTAATTTGTCATTGTATAAATCAAAAGAAGAATTATCAAGTCAGCCTTCTCTAGTCATTAACCTAAAAGGTAATTTTATGTTGATTTATGATTTAGCATCATGCATCCATGTTAATTAATGTGGTTATCTCACTTACTGAAATTAAAACCCCAATTATTTCCCTCTAGTACATTGAATTCTCCATACTTGTTTATAGCTTTATTTATTTACTTTTTCAAATTTTTTTTGGATAAGTTATGTAAAGAATACCAAAACATTCACTTTCTTGAATAACTTATTTTCTATGTCTATTCTTGGTTGTGTCCAGTTGTTTTTACAAATTAACTAAAAGTTATAACTGTTATCTGTACAAAATCTGTTGTTAATTTGATAAAGTCAGGTTGTACTAACAATTTAATGTTAACAGGAAGGTTTATTCTTTACAAGTAATTATAGTGTCAGAAATAGTGTTGAAATAAGTTTTTTTTAATTGATATTGATGAAGAGGAGAGTTCAGTTCCAAGATTATCTGTTATGGAACTCTTCTTTTTTCTAATCCATCAGATGATGGGTCGAGTCTCCTACTTCTCTCTTGATTACAATCTCTTCAAAGATTGTAACCAAGTTCTTTTTCGTCTGACTCTTGATCCTCTTCTGGTGATTCTGCTCAAGGTTGTGTTGGTAATGTGTGAGAGAACATTCTCTGGAGGTGTCCAAACCATCTTAATTGCTGTAAGAATGTATCTGTGATATCTTCTCTATAGTTCAGGTTTTTTGTTCTGACCAGCAAGTCTTATTTATTTTTCTTAAGCATTTCATTTTGAATGCTCTCAGTTTCTAGATTTCTTTCTGATTAAGTCTCCATGTCTCAGCTCCATATGTTGCCATAAGCACAATAATGATTTATAGAGTTTTAGTTTGAGTCTTTTTGAAATGTTGTTACTTTTCCATATTTTGTTTAATTTATTCATATTAGAACATCCTTTAAGTGTGTATTTTACTGCGTTCTACTTTAAGCATGTGTTGTCGAGTTTATGAGTAATGATACTCCCAAGATATGTAAATTGCTCTACCTGCTCAAGTATATGATTTTCTGAGTTTCTGTTTCAGGTTGTTTTTGGTAATTCATTTATCATTTTATATAGCCTTGCTATCATTCTTTTTATCTGCACATTCATCCTTCTATTTCCTCTGTTCAAAATATTTTTGAACAGAGAAAATAGAGGAGTGAAAAATAGCTTTTTTTTTCTTTCAAAATTTCTGTGGTTATCCACTCGTCATTTGTTCTAATTGTTGTACTAAATGTTTTTTTGGCCTGTTTCCATGTGTTTTCTGCACTGTCAAAGGTTATTTTTCTTTAACTCTGTTTCTGTAGTTTTGTATAGTTTTAACTTTCAGTTCTGTTATGTTAATAGTATTGCTTAGGGTCTTTTGTTTGCTATTTTTAAATTTTAAATTTCAAACTTTTGTAGCTAGTATCATGATCAATCAATATCAGGTTTCTTCAGTTTTCTTACATTTTGATTGAGGATTTCCAGCCATTTTTGATCAGTATGTAATCAACATAATTTTTAATCATATCATCTGGAGATGTCCATGTGTGTGAATAGATTGTTTACAGAATTCCAGGAGTCTTTTGCCTCTTTCATGTCTGGAGTAAATCTCGCAGTTATGGTATTGAAGTCTCCCATCACTATTAGAATGTTATTTTTGTTTGTTTTGTCAATAAGTCCTATAGTGTGCTGGTAGAAGATATCTAATTTTTTGTCTTCATGCAGTTGATTTGGTACATAAATTTGGATAATTTTTTTTTGGGAGGGGGGGGGTCTCTTTTTTTTTACCCATTTAATCTGATTGTTATCATTCTTGGGCCATTTGGCTCTATGGCTAAGATGAAGTTCTGTAAATGATTATTGATTATTATTGCAGCTCCTTCTCTGTGGATGTTATCTTCTCTTCCTGAGTAAAATAGTCTTCAATTCTTCAGATTTACTATACCTTCTCCTGGTGAGTGTGTTTTGGCAGTATCTGTTATATACCACTTAATCCTCTCTCACTCTTTCTCTATCAGTTGGTCTTTCCTTGTTTAAATAGAATCTTCATATTCAAGATTAGGAGGTAGGTTATTTTTGAGCTCACTACATAGCATATACAAGGGTGGTCTGAAAAGTTATCAGTGAAAAGCTAACAATGAAAAAACGAATTTATAATTTCAAAATTATTTTTATTTTTCAACATAATCTCCCTTAAGACTAATACATTTATTCCAGCGATGCTCCAGTGCCATTATCTCGTCCCTGTGGTAGTTCTCAGTATGATCTGCAAAATACTCCTCTGCAGCTGCAATCAACTCTTGATTTGAAGAAAAACGCTGACCAGCGAGGAAGAGTTTTATTTTGGGAAGAGATAGAAGTCAGAGGAAGCCAAATCTTGGGTATAGGGCAGGATGTTCCAACAATTCATACTGCAGATCCCTTAATTTTCCCATTGACAAAACACTTTTGTGGAGCAGTGCATTGTCCTGATGAAAGATGATTTTTTATTCTGCAAACCAGGTCTTTTCTCACGAATTTTTTCGTCTAGTCTGGTTAAAAGATTGGGATAATATTCCCTGGTTATTGTTTTACCCTTTTCAAGATGATTAATAAACAAAATGCCTTAGCAAAATCCCAAAACACCGATGCCATGACCTTTCCTGCTGATGGAACTAACTTTGTCTTATTTGGTGATGAACAACCAGTTTCTGTCCACTGTTTTGACTGCTGTTTGGATTCTGGTGTGTAATGGGGAATCCAAGTCTTATCCATAGTAATAAATCAGCGCTCAAAATCAGTTTTATTCTTGTTAAAACGTTTCAAGCACTGTTCAGAGATTTTCTTGCGAGTGCATTTTTTATCTGCTGTGAGCAAGTGCAGCACCCATCTTGTGCAAAACTTTTTCATATGCAATTCTTCATGCGAAATATATCCTACACGTTCTTTTGAAGTGCCTATAGTCTCAGCAATTTCACGCACTTTGACTCACCGGTCATCCAATATCATATCATGCATTTGATCAATGATTTCTGGTGTTATTACACTTTTTGGACATCCTTCACATGGATCATCTGCAAGGCTGGTATGGCCACGTTTAAACTCGGCAGCACATTTCTTAATTGTCGAAAACAAAGTTTGCCCACAAACTTTTTTTTTTGTCCATTACCTTTGTCTGCTTTTAAGAGTGTTATTTGTTTGTCCTTTTTTCAAGTTTGAGAGAGCTCTTTTTTCTTGAGTCTTGAAGTTGAAAGGATAATAGCACTTTTTAATCTAAAATCATTAGATTAAATCAGTAACACAGAGTGCTTTCTCTGTGTTACTGATGATGTCAATTTTAGGAATGTAATCCGGGGTGATGCCGGAATTAAATCCTTTCTTAAGTATGTCGGTTTCTGGTTGTGTAAATATATGGTCCGAAAGGTTAAAAATTGCTTTTTCATCAGGGAGGTTCGATCTGGAGTTGTAACAATTTTCATATAGCTCATTGATTTTTTTTATTTGAATTTTTTTACTAACTAGAAACACCTTGTTGAAACTGTTGTAAATCATCTAATCTAGAATTGTCCAGAAGTTGCTCTCTATGTTATTAGAAATAACTTCAAAACATCAGAAGCAAGATAGATCTATTCTGTTAAGTTCAAATCTGATGTGTTGTATTCTTTCGCATAGTAGAGCCAGGGATGCCTTGGTATATATTAGTTTTGCTCTTCTTGAGTGGAATTGTTCTTCAGATGTTAAAAACTTCAGTATGATGTTAAAATTCCTGCATCTTTTTAAGAAAGTTAAATATAACTCAATATAACACCTCGAAAAAAGAGCTCTCTCAAACTTGAAAAAGGACAAACAAATAACAATCTTAAAAGCAGACAAAGGTAATGCCATGGTCATTTTAAGTACAAAGGACTACATACCAAGATTGCAGAGTTACTATCAGATTAATCAACGTATCACAGATTAGAGTCAGACCCAACATAGAAAAACCACAAGGAAACTAATAACCCATTGCAGAACATGACTAGTTGGTCCACAGACTTGAAACGGAATCTGAAGTCACTACACCCATTGACGCAACGATTGTACGGTGCCCCAGAAGTACACAAAAGTGGAGTTCCGCTATGCCCAATCGTTCACGGAAGAAATTCTCCTACATATTTATTGTCCAAACACCTCTCCAACCTCCTAAAAGGACATATCAGGAAATCAGACAATTACATTAAGAATTAAGCACTTTATTGAAAAATTAAAAAGCATCCCGATTTAAAGACATTCTTGCTAGTTTGGATGTAATGTCTTTATTCACCAACATCCCAGCAGAAGAAGTTATCAGTATCCTATACAATACAATCTCTTTCAGGAAGATACATCTCATCTTTTTTGTCATTGCCTCAAATATAATTATTTTAAATGGAATGGCACGATATATGAACAGCTAAATGGCATAGCTATGGGCAGTCCCCTGTCGCCACCCTGTGCAGATTTGTTCATGGAAAAGCTAGAAACAAACAGCTTTTCAAAATTAGACCCAAAACCTATAGTATGGTGGAGGAATGTAGATGATGTCTTCATAATTTGGAGGGACACAAAAACAGCTCTTGGACTTTTTAACAAAAATTGATGCTTTCCATCAATAAATATAATTCACTTTGGAACTGGAAAAAGATAATCAACTACCATTTCTGGACACCCTAATCAAGAAACTAGCAGATGGAAAAATCAAACTAACAGTCTACTGCAAACCAACACACATGAGATGCTACTTTCATTTCAGATCAACTCACCATATTTCTCAGAAGCTCAGCATAATACATATGCTCTAAAATAGAGCTACCAACATCATCTCAGGGGGGTGCTTAATGGTCAAAGCTGTATAACTGAGAAGAGACCTCCACATAGCCTTTAAAGGAATGCGGAGAACCGACCAGGGCTTCTTACCTAATGTCTAGTCCTCACCTTCTCGTGGTGCATCCTGTTGGGTATCTACTTGGATACTGAACAAACGAGGATGAGCTGGCAATTTGGGATTTAGCTGACCAAATTGTATTCTTATTGGCTTAAACTAATATTGAAAATGATGGTACAACATGACAAAATTTCATGACGGCTGGGGCGTCGCCCGGTTAAACAAGGCCCTCATTGTTTTTGCCAGGGAACCAGGGCGAACAACAAAAAGTCAGCTACTGGAACAAATCTGAAAACACACCCCAACTCAACATCACCAGAGTTAAAGATCGGTACTATCAACATAAGAAGCCTGAATGGAAAAGAAATGGAGATAGCTGAGGAATTAGATAAGTACCAGATCGACATAATAGGGGTGACTGAAACAAAAAAGACAAAAACTGGTGAGATCTTATTGAGCAATAAATACAAAATGTTATATTCGGGAAATGACAATCAAGGACAAGAAGGAGTAGCCATAGTATTCAACACAAAATACGAGGCTAATCTTCTTGAATGGCAGTCAGTCTCAAGTAGAGTGATGTGGGCAAATATGAGAACGGGGAACTGGACAATGAGATTTATTTGTGTCTGTGGTCCCACAGAAGGTTCTACTAAGGTAGAAGTGGAGGAATTTTTTGATGCTTTAGAAAAAGCAACTGACACAATGAAAAAGGAAAAGTTAGTCCTTGTTGGGGATCTGAATAGCGGAGTAGGAAATGATTGTCAGACATACAAAAATATTTTGGGAAAATTTGGAGAAAAGAGCAAAGCTAATAATAATGGCAAATACCTGTTGAATTTCTACTCGGGACATGGACTGATTATTACTAACACCATGTTCCAACATAAAAATGTGCACAAATTCACATGGAGAGAAGAGGCAAGGAATAAGAAAAGTCTCATTGACTATGTTATTGTTGATAGTGATGTTTTCTCCCTGGTGCAGGACACCAGAGTGTACAGAGGATTTGAAATTGGAAGTGCTCACTGTTTGGTCTTGAGCAGGATAAAATTGAATTTCATATTGAAAAGAATAACATGTAAGAAAGTTTTAAAGCGAATAAAAGTTGAGCAGCTCTCAGATGTGATCTGTAGACTAAAATACACAAAGATTATTGAAGAAAAAATGAAAGAGTTTAAGAACAGGAATCAAGCCTTGGAGATTCAGTAGCAAGCCTTGAAGAAAGCCCTGATTGATTCAGCCAGAGTGGCATGTGGTGAAGTTGTCTGCAAGGATAGAAAAATTAGAACTCCATGGTGGACACAGGAAGTTAAAGAGGCAGTGAAGGAAAAGAAGAAAGCATATCAAAAGTTCATGGCAAATAAGTCAGCTCGTGCTCTTAGAGAATACAGAGAATGTAAGAAAGCTAAACACTGTGTAAAACTAGCTAAACAAAAGCCATGGGAGAACTTTGGCAAGAATATAGAAAATAAATATCAAGAAGGTGGCAAAATATTCTGGAGGTTGTTGAAGAATGGAGGAAGGAGTATTGTAAAAGGAGTTAGAGATGATGAAGGTGATATGAAAATGAGAGAAAAAGATATCCTTGAAGTATGGAGTAATTACTTCGAGAAACTGCTAAATGAAACAAGCAGTGATAGTACAGTGTTAAAAAACACTCAACAGCCATACAGTTAGGAATACATATAAATACTTGAAGTAGAAAAGGCCATCAAAGGCTTGAAATGTGGAAAGGAAGCAGGAGTAGATGATATTTGACCAGAAATGCTGAAATACGGTGGCATAAGAGTCTTACAGTGGTTGCACTGCTTAGTTCAGAAAGCCTGGACAGAGGGACGTATTCCCGATGATTGGAGTAGAGCTCTCATAATACCCATATATAAAAAGGGAAATAAAACTGCATGTGAGAATTACAGAGGTATTTCCCTACTGAGTGTTCCTGGCAAGATCTATGCAAGTATACTTGAGAAACGGTTGAGAAGAATTGTTGAAGAAAAGCTTGGTGAAGAACAAGCTGGATTCAGGCCAAATAGAGGCTGTCAGGATCAGATCTTCACTTTACGACAAATAGTAGAGAAAGCATGGGATTATAACAGAGATCTGTATTTAAGTTTTGTCGATTTGGAAAAGGCATATGAGAAGATGCCAAGAGAGAAGCTATTAAATTATATCAAATAATACTTAGTCTTTATTTGAGTTGTAAGTCAGCAGTTAGAATTGAAGGAAGTACAGGAAGATGGTTTAATGCTAAATCTGGTGTGAGACAAGGATGTACATTATCCCCTCTGTTATTCATTATCTAAATTGATTACATTATGAAGGAAAGTGGTATTAAACATGATATCAAAATTGGAGATGTTAATGTCAACTCTTTGCTTTGTGTGGACGATGTTATACTTCTAAATAAATCCTCTAGAAGTCTGCAAGATTCCCTGACTAAATTGAATAACTGTTGTAATAGATATGGTATGAAGGTCAGCAATCAAAAGACAAAGAATCATTGAAAATGTCAACTGTGTTGTGAATGGAGAACCTGTGGAACAAGTAAAACATTTCAGCTACTTAGGCATGATTTTTAGTGAAGATGGTAAATTAAATATAGAAATAGACAACAGAATCAGCAAAGCTGGTATGGTCAATTGAATAAATTCATATGGAATAAGAGAGAAATTAGTAGGAACACTAAATTAGCTGTATACAAGACAGTGTTCAAACCAGTTTTAACTTATGGATCTGAGAGCTGGGTCAGAAGTAAAACACTTGACCAAAGACTAGAGACCGCCGATATGAGAGTCCTGATAAAGATTATAGGTGTGAACAGATGGCATCAATGGCAATATCATATTAAAAATGAGGATATTAGGAAAGAACTTGACATTGTCAGCATCCAGGAATGCGTTAGCAGAGCTAATCTCAGGTAGTATGGTCACTTAAACAGAATGGGCGAAAAAAGATTAGCAAAACAAGTGTTCAAAAACAAATAAGATTTTTCTTTAGATTTGTTAAAAGGGAAAAAAAAAATCTCTCTCTCTATATATATATATGTGCAGGCAGTCCACAGGTTACGATTGTGATATGTTCCTGAGAACGTCTTTAAGTCGGATTTGTATGCAACTTGGATTCCTGATGAACAGCGCATATGCAATAATAATAATAACAATACTATAATGGCTCATATGTGCCATTATAGTGTCTCCATATGCCAATAATAATACAGTATAATAATAATAATACCCCTATACTCTAATAATCTAATAAGTTACAGAAACTATTGTGCTCTTTCTTTTAATTCAAACATACAGAACATAAAAACAAACTCATACCTGCAGGTTTGTTTACATGCATGGAAGAAACTAGTTCCTGAATTATTAATTTACTTATTTAATTCAGTGGTTCCCAAACTTTTTCTGTTCATCTCACCCTTAGTATATCAGGATTTTTTCCACGTTACCCAAAATCAGAACATAGGCCTACCTTACAATTGCAATGCACATTTTGGGAACCACTGATTTAATTATTAATTATCTTATCCTTATGGGTAGCCTGTTCGTAAGTAAGGAACAGTGTAAGTCCATAACCCAGGGGGCTGCCTGTATATATATATGAGGGTGGTTCCATAAGCTTCCAGCCTGACTAACTTTTAAAGATGATAGAAAGAAAACGACTGTGTCACTTTTAGCATCTTTGAATTAAGATTTCTATCGCTTGAAGAAATATAATGTACTTTTGTCTGCAAAATGGCCTAAAACTGAATCTTTCATTTCATTTTCAACTGCAAATTTTCTTCCTCGAAGGTCTTTCTTCAGTTTTGAGAAGAGATAGTAGTCATTAGGTGCTAGATTTGGGCTGTTGGGGGGGGGGGGGTCATTCTCATGGATGCTGCAGTTTGTCACTGCAGCCTTTGCAACAATAGCCGTATGGACTGGAGCATTGTCGGGAAGAAGGCAAACACCATAACCTCAACATTCCTCGTCTCTTCTCCTTTATGATGTTGTTCAGGAGTGAAGCATAATCTGCATTCACGGTAGTATTCCTTTCCTTGAAGTCAATCAAGAGAATTCCTCAGCAATACCAAACGTTTATTGCCATGATCTTGGTGGGCAAGTAACCTTGGCTTTTCTCAGTTGTGCTTCGCCTGCTTTGCGCTAATCCATGGATTCCCTTTTGGAAAGAGGATTATAAAGGACCATGGTTTCATCCCTGGTGACAATGGATTCCAGCACTTCTCTCTGATTTCCTTGGTGAAGCTCTAAAAACTTGTTGGAACATATCACACGATGCTCCTTAATTGAAGAGTGAAGTTGAGGCACCCACTTTGCACTGACCTTTGTCATGTGAAGCTTCTCATGAATGATGCAAAGGATGGTTGTTATAGAAAGCCCCAATGTTGCTGAGATTTCTTTGAGCTTCAGCAGTCTGTCATTGAGCAGTTCCTCCTCAACAAGAGAGACATTTTCCTCAGTCATCACTTTCACATGCTGAGCATCACGAGTATCATCTTCGATGCTCTTACTCTTTCTAGGCAAAACTGTTTAGCCCATTCCTTCACGGTGGAATATAAAGGAGAAGCTTTCCCATAAACACCATCCAATCGCTGTTTGATAGCACTTGGAGAGACTTTCTTTGGTGAAAAACTTTATCACAGAACAGTACTCAATTTTTAACATTACATCCACTTAGTGTGCCATGTGTTGGTCAAACAAGTGCCTCCAACTGAATGACAGAGGTAGAGAGTTGAAAATGGTACACTAACCTCCCCACAGATGGTACTATCTATCATGCGTGGCATTTTAAAATTGGCACGAATTTTGTATGTCAGGCCAGAAACTTTTGGAACCTACCTTGTGTGTGTGTGTGTGTGGATTTGCAGTTATTTGAAGTTATTCCTTGGAATAACCTCAGTCATTGTGGTTGACTAATTATTTGTACATTCTAAGAAACTAGACTCCAACTTTAATCATTGGAAATATTTAAATTATGAAAAGGTATCCTGAATGAATAAATGAATGTTGAAAAAATGCTATAAATTCTAACTTCCCTTTCCCCAGCTGTCTTAATTTTAAACATTTTGGCTCATAATGCTAGTATATTATAAGTTCTCAAACTGTTATGAATGGAATGCCAGAAAAAGAGCAAAAAATAATATTCTGTTCTTTATAAATAAAACAGGAATAATCTGAATAACTTTCAGTTTTTAAATCATTAGCAATATTAATCTCTCTCTCTCTCTTTTAATACTCTAGGAGGAGAGGTTGCACCAGATGTGAATATTTCCCAAGGAAAATTTGGCATTAAATTGGAAATACCTAGTCATAATGGAATGAGTGAATATTGGATCAGGTGTAAAACTGTAAGTAGGTGATTGGGTCAATCACTTCTTGAGATTCTAAAACTGTTTTACTTAAAATAATGGTATAATCAAAATTTTCAGGTTACTTTATGTTCAAAGGAGGATAACTGGATATAGCTAAAAGGAAATAACAATTTAATAACTTGAAATTTAACAATACTGCTTCCTTCAAATATCTTGGAACATGAATTACCACACACAATAAACTTTAGTATAGAAATACGGGTTCACACAGTTAGCCGAATGGCTATGCACTTCAAAACCATATGCCTGGGAAACGAGTGTCCTGGGTTCAATTCGTTTCACTGTCATGGGGAGCTTAGGATCTTTCTCAGGCATAGCCAAGTTAGCTGGTCTTGGGCGTGGACTGCAAGGTTTTTCCTCCCACAAGCAGACAAACCGGCCTTGAGAACATAATGCTTCTACAGACACCGAGAGACATAGAACCAACCACCTTATCCTCGTATGACAGTTGCGGTTATAAGGAATAGAAACCCTAGACACCATAAAGGTAAAAGAAGGAAAGATTAAGAAAGAAAGAAGAAAATAGAAATATAAGTTAGAATTCAAATCAACTCTAGCTTGTCATTCAGCACATCATATTAGCTATTAAAATTATTTTAAACAGAATTAAAATAGAAATGTACAAAACAATCATATGGAGTAGATACCTGGAGCATAACCGGCTAAACTGAAAAAACCTTACAAATCTTTGAAAATAAAATCCTTAGAAAAAGTCTTTTGATCTGTGCGAGAAAGCACAACAGAAGAGTAGAGAAGAAAACAAACAAGCATAAGCAGGACCAACTATATGGATCCTCACAGCTAATTGGTGAAATCAGAGCTTATAGACGGTTGAACACAGTAATGAATGGTTAAACAAACATGTACAAATGGAGTTGATTTAGAGAAAGACTGCAGATACTGCAAGATACTTGCAGCAACCTGCAGATTTCTGCAAACCACCTATGGCATGCTAATTTTTTTTCTCCAACTGCTTTGGTATATCTTTTGTTAAACCATGGCTTGAAAGTGAATAGGAATTTTCGATTGAATGGGGAATTGAGGGGATGTCAGCGAGGATAATTTCTGTGACTCATTTGGAGCAGTTAAAGCAGGTGTTTGGATCAGAAGAACGGAAGCAGTAGTATGATTAAAGAGTGGAAGGGTTGAAGGTATGGAGGTTATCTACTTGATGCCTTTATAGTGCCAAAGGAAATAAGATTATCATGTTGGAGGCTTAATGGAATGTATACAGCACTCAGAAAGGATTAACAGGTTTAATACTTCCTATATTTCGTCCTAGTCACTAGGATATCTTTGGGGATTACAAAAACAACTAATGTAACATGAACACAAATATCATACAACACTAAGCCCAACCACGTGGGTGACATTAAAGTCCTATCTAGGTGGAGGGCCCTCTAAGGGCGGTTGTAGGTGGCCTGGAATGTAAGGTGGGACCTCTGGTGATGAGTGTTTTCCAAATCTTCAGAAGCTTAATGCAACCGTATTTATTAAGATTTGATTGATTTCTGAGAGCTGCTGCTGCTGCTTTTCAGAATTAGTCTCTTTCTTGAATTTGCTGTGGTGGAGCATGGTTGTTTTCTTCCAAGAGACCCTGTGGGTGGTGTCAAAGACATGGCCAGCCAAGACTGACTGACCATAGTTGTGTTTACAGATGTAAGACGTGTACCTCCAGGCGGATGGATGCTGATCTGCCTGTCTGTTCAAAGTATGCCAGCTTACAAGAACAGGGTACTTTGTAAACTCCAGGCAGAGAGAGAGAAGAGGGAGCTGATCTTTAGTAGAACGGATAAGGATAGCAAGTTTGCTGTGGGGCTTATATACTGTGTGCAGGTTTTACTTTTTTAGAATCTTGGCTATTTTTTCGGATGTGCCACGGATGTAGGGTATGGTGATGGCATTTTTAAACTCTTGTTGACGAGGACAGGGAATGGGGGGAGGAACTGATTATTTTTTTGATACTATGATCACTGTAGCCATTGGAGAGAAAAGTGCTGTGTATGTGGCTAAGCTCAGTAGTGACGGCGGTTCCACTGGATCAAAGATTGTGGGCTTGCTTGGTAAGAGTTTTAATAATGCCATATTGTTGAGAGGAGTGGTGGTTGGAGAGTTTGTGAATGTGTGTGTGGGTTTTCTGTATACAGTGTGAAGGCAGGTGTGTAACTAGGGTGTCTAGGAAGGGTGACAATTATTCTTTTCCTTTTCCATAGTAATCTGGATTCTTGGATGTAGGCTGTTGAGATGACTGAGGAAGGAGTCTAACGTGTCTGGACCATGAGGCCAAATAAAGAACACATCATCTACATATCTTAGCCAGATAGACTTGAGTGGGGCTGAGTCTATGGCTCGTTTTTTGAAATCTTCCATATAAAAATTGGTGAGAGAGGGGAACCCTTGGCGGCTCCATCTATCCGCTTGTAGATTTTGTTCTTCCAAGAAAGATAGAGGGAACCGCCATGGGTCCCCCCTCTCACCCTCTTGCCAATTTTTATATGGAAGATTTCAAAAAACGAGCCATAGACTCATCCCCACTCAAACCTTCTATCTGGCTAAGATATATAGATGATGTGTTCTTTATTTGACCTCATGGCCCAGACACGTTAGGCTCCTTCCTCAGTCATCTCAACAGCCTACATTCAAGAATCCAGTTTACTATGAAAAAGGTAAAGAACAATTGTTTACCCTTCCTAGACCTTAGTTACACACCTGCCTAATGGTGCAAATACATTCACAAACTCTCCCACCACTACCCCTCTCAGCAATATGGCATTATTAAAACTCTTACCAAGAGAGCCCACAATCTTTGACTTACTGAGCTTAGCCACATACACAGCACTTTCCTCTCCAATGGCTACAATGATCACAGTATCAAAAAAATAATCAGTTCCTCCCCCATTCCCTGTCCATCACCATATTAGGGTATGGTGATGGCATTTTTAAACAAGAGTTTAGAAATGCTATCATTATACCCTACATTCATGGCACATCCGAAAAAATAGCCAAGAACCTACACACAGCATATAAGCCCCACTGCAAACTTGCTACCCTTATCTGTTCTACTAAAGATCAGCTCCCTCCTCTCTCTCTCTGCCTGGAGTTTACAAAGTACCCTGTTCCTGTAAGCTGGCATACTTTGGACAGACAGGCAGATCATCCATCTGCCTTGAGGAACACAAGTCTTACATCTGTAAACACAACTATGGTCAGTCAGGCTTGACTGACCATGTCTTGGACACCACCCACAGGGTCTCTTGGAAGAAAACCACCATGCTCCACCACAGCAAATTCAAGAAAGAGAGACTGTTCTTAGAAGCAGCAGCAGCTCAGAAATCAACCAAATCTTAATAAATACGGTTGCATTAAGCTTCTGAAGATTTGGAAAACACTCATCACCAGAGGTCCCACCTTACGTTCCAGGCCACCTACAACCGCCCTTAGAGGGCCCTCCACCTAGATAGGACTTTAATGTCACCCACGCAGTTGGGCTTAGTATTGTATGATATTTGTGTTCATGTTACATAAGTTGTTTTTGTAATCCCCGAAGATGACCTGGTGACTAGGACGAAATATAGGAAGTATTAAACCTGTGTTAATCCTTTCTGAGTTCTGTATACATTCCATTAAGCCTCCAACATGATGTCCTCACAGCACTTAAGCCTCTACACACAAAGACATAAGATTAGGAGGTTCTGGATAGGGGATGCTATGTGAGAGGAGAGTTGAAATTTTTTGGTATAGCTGGCAGGAGAACTGGTTAATAAAATACAGTGGTGCCTTTATTAACGACAGTAATCTGTTCCAGGATTACTGTCATTATCCAAGGCGTGATTCCTCATAAGATTTAATTGAAAATCGGTTAATTTGTTCCGGCTCCTCCCCACAACCATAATACATATTAAAATGCAGATAAAACTCATTTAAAATGTCATAAAAATATGGTAAATATCATTTATTTATTATACAGTATATTGCTACAAAAAAAATTAACATTAATAAAATGAATTGTTCAAGAAAACAGTTTTTAATTATCAATCTTCACCAGAAGGACAATTGGGCTCATTTCGGAGGTTTTTGACAAATGGACCTGTAAAAAACATGTCTAGGGTTGTTTGCTTCTTCCTCTTTTTTAAAATGTTTCTGAAAAACTGGATGGACTTTTCATTAAATAGATCTGCAGTTCTGATAACCTCGGATTTGTTTGGATTCCATTTCATAGCAACATTTTGAACTTCCTCCCACTTTGACAAAACATTTTTGATTTCAGCAGTCATAATTTGTTCTTTCTCTCCATCTTCATCTTCAGATAAAATTTCCATTTCCTTTTCTTCACATTACTGCTTGAAAAGTTCTTTTAGCTCGTCAGTAGTCAGTTCTCGGTCATGCATCTCCAATATTTCTTCAACATCTTCCATGTTAAGATCATGAGCCACAATATCCTTTACCAATTTGTGTCCTTCATCTGATAGCTCTTCTTGTATGCCCGTTGGATAGCATTTCCATTTCCTTTTCTTCACATTACTGCTTGAAAAGTTCTTTTAGCTCGTCAGTAGTCAGTTCTCGGTCATGCATCTCCAATAATTCTTCAACATCTTCTTCCAAGTTAAGATCATGAGCCACAATATCCTTTACCAATTTGTGTCCTTCATCTGGTAGCTCTTCTTGTATGCCCGTTGGATGGCCAGGTGCATTATCCAAGGTTAAAATGGCTTTTAGAGGCAGATTGTTTTGCTCAAGATAGGCTTTGATAGTTGGTCCAAACACTTAGCGAATCCAGTCTCTAAATTCTATTCTTGTGACCCAGGCTTTGCTGTTAGACTTCCACAAAACACCTAGATTGCATTTAGAGACATTGAACTTGTTGAATGCTCGGGGATTCTCTGAGTGGTAGATTAACATTGGTTTTTACCTTGCAGTCTCCACTTGCATTTGCTGCTAAAAGCGATGTTAACCTGTCATTCATTGGTTTATGCCGAGAAAGTGTTTTTTTTCTTCTTTTGTGATAAATGTCCTGTTGGGCATTTTCTTCCAAAATAACCCAGTCTCATCACAATTGAAGACTTGTTGAGGTAGGTATTCTTCTTCTTCTATAATTCTTGTAAAGCTATTGACAAATTTATCTGCTGCTGCTGCTTTGTCAGCACTAGCTGCCTCTCCGTGTCTGACCACACTATGAATTCCTGTTTTTTTTTAAAGCTGTCAAACCAACCTCTGCTACCTTGAAATCATCATCATCTACCTCAGAACTTGATCACGAAATCTTCTTTTTCAAATCTTGATAAATCTGTTTAGCTTTCTGACAGATTGCATTTTGAGATATAGTATCGCCTGCCATTTCTCTTTCTTTGATCCAAATTAGTAATAGATTTTCTATTTGCTCAAAAAGAAGCCCCCTGACATTCAACCTTGAAGTTCCCTTAGCAACCATAAGTTCTTCTTTCTTAGCCAAAATGGTTAATATTGTAGAATGACTGGTTTCACATATTCGAGCTAGCTGCATAACTTTCACACCTTCGTGATGTTTTTTTGCTATTATTTCTTTCTTCTGTTCATTAGAGAAAATTTTTCTGTTTTTTTTTCCCTCATTAGCTTTCTTTTTGGGACCCATTTTGTCACACGGTAAAAAAATTCACTCTATAAAAAAAAAAAAGATACGCAAGATACGGTATTATTACAACTTGTACAACTAAGACAAGGGATGCAAAGAACATATCGTCACCTGAAAATAAAAGTTAAAAAAAAAAACTTTTTGAAATAAAAGTTAACAGTTAAATTCGAAACCTGCAATTTTTGACTTAGTGCATTTTGCTTGTAAGGTGACGATATTAGATACAGCACTTACCGTAACATACACTGATTAGCAGCTTATGGATACAACATTTATTATACAGATGAGATTTTATTTTGCCTTTTGATGGCAAACGAACAGTGACACGCACCCGCCGATTTATTGTCTATATGAACCAACACATAAAAAAAATAAATGCTTGAATACTCATTTTCATTATAAAATGCATTTATAACCACAAATTTTAAAATAAAGCACAGTACACTACAAGAAAAGAAACAATAAATGGAAAACATAAACAGCTGGCTATGATGGGTCAAACATACTGAGCTTCACAGCTATGCCGTGTGGCTGTTCTCTATTCGACAGTATCTTCCTGCACGTGGCTGAGTGCGATCGGAAAATTCCGGTTTTTAGATCGGATAGAGGTTCACATAATCAAGAGTTGTTAACCAAGAGATTTTTTTTCTTACAGCCACTCGTCGTTAACCAAGGCACCACTGTATTAAAAATATTGGAAGACTGGACAGGATTATCTCGTACTCACATTGGTAGATGTAAAATTTTCTTAAGTCACTGCTTATAGTAAATACCTGTGCATCTTATCCATCTTAGTCAGTGGAATTAGAAAAGAGATTTGTGAACATTGAAGTCATTTTCCCAGATGATTTCACTATTTGGGTTGTAGAAAGATTCAAGGATAAGAAAATGAAGAGGTCAGAGGGAATTTTGGAATTTGGAGAGCAGTAATACATCAAACGAATGTTACTGAATCAGGCAAGGAGATCTTAAGCCAGAAGAGGTGAGAAGTATAGGACTCTAAATTTGATGATCTCCTGCTGACATTATTTGTGTCTCACAAAGGCAGGTGCTACTTTTGCGGCAAAAGGAATTTTGCAGAGTATGTAATTTAGACATCAAAGATGGGGGCTGTGGTGTCACAGCAGCAGTTTGGCTCTGTCAAAAATAGGCTGGTCTTGATGTCTGTAAATGATAGGGTAGTCATTCATATCATGGATGTTGGTAAAGTGGATATGAAAGTTTTGGAATTTGAGAATGTTTTGTATATATTTGTTCTTAATTTTGAGCTTTTTTTAATCCCTGTGAGACTATCATTGTTTGTTGTATGTTTCATTTTTGATTAGGAAATAACAGAAAAGAGATATACATTGAGAAGAGATATATGCTTAGACGTGATACCCAGAGAAAGATCAGTCTCCTGATCTGTAACATGGGTTTGGACCCAATAGTCTAGTGGTCATCCTGTGGAATTTTTTTTTTTACTACTGTATGCTTGCAAAATGGACAGGGGGGGGGGCGGTTAGGTTTCTAAATATGTTTGCATGCTCTTTGATGGTTTCACTCACTCACACTGCATGGAGAATGGTGGGGGGGGGGGGCGGTTAGGTTTCTAAATATGTTTGCATGCTGGTTTCACTCACTCACACTGCATGGAGAATGGTGGGGGGGGGGGCTTAATTGCCACATTTAGTCTCCTGCTCTGGAGACTAAATGTGGCATTTGCCACCTTACTCTTCCAACAAGCAGATTGGTGGTGTTTTACATGGCCATGGTTATCCACCACAATTAGGAATATATCATTTTGCACTAGGAATGCTGCTGAGCATTAGAAAATCAGCATAAATATTTTAACCAGACATTCAGTAGTCAACATTATACTGCAGTTGTGCAGAGATTTATGGGAACTTTATCACTAGACAAACTCCTTGAACCATTGTTTCAGTGAGGTTATTCACACCTTTGTATTTTCTCATACTTGATGGCTTCATTTCAACATCATAATCATGTTTCAAAAATATTATGGCCACTAAGAATACAGTGTATTCTCATTGTCCTTATAATGGAAGTGCTATATGTTCAAATTAATTATATAGTGGATACCATGTTGACAAAGACTTTATAAGCATTCTATAACATGATTTATTTTGGGCTTATGTCTCGACCTTTCAACACTATTTATTTATTTTTTTTTATTCTTATTTCCTCATTTTGAACATCGTTCTCTAAATCCAGAGTAATTTAATAATAAGGTAAGTCACCTTTTTGAAACTCGTTTAGGTAAATATGACTTCTCCATTGCTTCCACCTTAGTACCACCACCTGTGGGTCTGGCTCCCACTGACGAGACCTCAATAAAGGTCAAAACTGGTCTGGGTAGTGGCCCTTCCCTTAATGCATAGCATTATACATGTCCGCAAGGAGGTGTGCTTTGCATTATGGGAGATACTGAGACAAGGAGTGATGAGAGCTTGGTCTACCTTTACCACGAGTTGCCTCAGTCCTGAAGATACTTCAGATATCTTCAGTTTAATCTTTATCCAAGCTTACACTTGGATAAAGATTAAACTAAATTTACGAAAGAATGAATATGAAAGAATAACTTTATTGAATGTAGATGGTACTCTAATGTTGGAAGCTAATAAGATTGTTCAATTAATGAGTGCTCACTTTGCTAAGGTATATCAACCAAGTGTATATGTAACATGATGCACAGTGCTACTGCTACATTAGATGAAGAGTTAGAGGTTCTTGAAAATGAGGTTAAGGAGCTGTTGCATAACCTGGATAAGAATTTAACAATAGGGACAGATGGAATATCAGCCCATTTGCTAAGGAATGTTCAGCTGAATTGGCTAGGCCTTTCACATGTTTGTATAACTTGAATCTCAGCTCGGGAATGATACCACAGGAATGGAGGAAATGCATGATATTGTACAACGGCTGTAAAAAAGCTGATGTGTCTAACTACCAACATATCATTATCTCTGGTGCGGTAGTGAAGATTTTAGAGAAGTTGATAAAAACTTGCATACAGAAATGGGTAGAGGAACAAGCTATACTCTGCAAGGAGCAGCATGAGTTTACTAAAAGAAGGTCGGGTTTTAGCAGTTAGCTCATATTTTATAACAATGTTATGTAATGGGAATGGATACACTATGATAATATTGGATTTTTCTAAGTCATTTGATAGGATATCACATGAAAGCTGTTGCATAAACTGGAGAATATGGGATTGGAATATAAATACTTGACTTGGATCAGAGGATGGTCAACATACAGATATCAAAAAGGGGTATACAGTGGGTGTGAATCTGCCAGATTTAAGGTAACCAGTGTTGTACCTCAGGGTTCAGTCCTTGGGCTATTATTGTTCAATCTATACATTAATGACATCAGGCAGGTTCTAGCTCAGGTGACTGCATGAGATACTTCAGGGGTTGGATGTTCATAGTGCATCAGATGTGCAATTGTTTGCTGATGATGTGAAGATAGGCATGACAATCAGGGATGTTATTGATATTCCACACTTACAAAATGATTTGAGTAGGCTGGAAATTTCGGCAAAAGAAAATGGCTGTCGGTTTAATGGTAGTAAGTGTAAAGTTATGCACTTTCGCAGCATGATGAGATTTCCAGTTGCATATTCTATTAGCCGGGTTATGCTACAAGAAACTGAGGAGGCAAGTGTTCTTGGCAAATTGGTGGATATGAATTTGAAGTTCAAAGGGCACATAGCGGGGTGTTTAAGGGTCAAAGCTGTATAACTGAGAGGAGACCTCCACATAGCCTTTAAAGGAATATGGAGAACCGACCAGGGCTTCTGACCTAATGTTCAATCCTCACCTTCTCATGGTGCACCCTGTTAGGCATCTACCTGGATACTGAATGAATGGGGATGGGCTGGCAATTTGGGATTTAGCCAACCAAATTGTATTTTTATTGGCTTAAACCACAATATTAAATGGTGGTACAACATGATAACATTTCATGCCGCCTAGGGCGTCGCCCGGTTAAACAAGGCCCCCATTGTTTTCGCCAGGGAACCAGGGCGAACAGCGAAAAGTTAGCTACTGGAACAAATCCTAAAACATACCCCAACTCAATATCACCAGAATTGGAGATCGGTACTATCAACATAAGAAGCCTGAATGGCAAAGAAATGGAGGCTATCTGAGGAATTAGATAAGTACCAGATCGACATAATAGGGGTGACTGAAACAAAAAAAGACCAAAACTGGTGAGCTCTTTCTGAGCAATAGATACAAAATGTTATATTCAGGCAATGACAATCAAGGAAAAGAAGGATTAGCCATAGTATTCAACTATGGCTACTCCTTCAAAGAGGCTAATCTTGAATGGCAGGCAATTTCAAGTAGAGTGATGTGGGCAAATATCAGAATGGGGAACTGGACACTGAAACTTATTTGTGCCTATGGTCCCACAGAAGGCTCTCCTAAGGTAGAAGTGGAGGAATTTTTTGCACCTTTAAAAAAAGCAAAATTGAAAAATGAAAAGCTGGTCCTTGTTGGGGATCTAAATAGCAGAGTAGGAAACGATTGTCAGATATACAAAAATATTTTGGGAAAATTTAGAGAAAAGAACAAAGCCAATAATAATTCTCTTGGAAAGGCTTAGATGTTGGTTATGCATTTTTACTAAATAGCTTAAGGAAATTACAACTTTTACTAGGATATACATTAAAATAAATTTTAATACACTTCCAATATTTTGGCAACATCACATTGCCATTTTCACAGGAACTTAAAAACAAGACATATGCATGCAAGCACAACAAACAGTAAATGAGAACGAAGCAGGAAACTATTCTTTCTCCTAAAAGCTCTTTGGCCAAACAGGCAAGACAGCTAATATCAGAATTTCAGAACACAAGGACTACATCCGGTTTCACCAATACAGCCACTCTGGTGATGCAGACCATGCGCTGGATACCCGCCATAGAATACGGTGAAAGAAAGCAACGATAATACACCGTAGTAAATTCAAATATGAAAGGCTTTTCATGGAATCAGCCTCAGCCCTAAGAAACAATCCAAAACAAATGTGGTTGCATGAGACTGCCCCAAATTTGGGGAACCTACATCAGAAGACCTTCGGCCCAATCACCCAAGAATGCCAACATTGCCGCTACGGGGGCGCCATCGGGACTTTTGGGAGAAAGAAGAGCTTCCTGCTTCGTCCTCATTTACTGTTTGTTGTGCTTGCGTGCACGTGTCTTGTTTTTAAGTTCCTGTGAAAATGGCAACATAATGTTGCCGAAATATTGGAAGTGTATTAAAATTTATTTTAATGTATATCCTAGTATATGTTGTAATTTCCTTAAGCTATTTAGTTTAAAATCTAACAATAATGGCAAATACTTGTTGGATTTCTGCTCAGGACATGGACTAGTTATTACTAACACCATGTTCCAACATAAAAATGTGCACAAATTCACGTGGAGACTCATTGACTATGTTATTGTTGATAGTGATGTTTTCTCTCTGTTGCAGGACACTAGGGTGTACAAAGGATTTGAAATTGGAAGTGATCACCATTTAGTCTTAAGCAGGATAAAATATAATTTCATATTGAAAAGAAGAACATGTAAGAAAGTTTTAAAACGAATAAAAGTTGAGAAGAGGCAAGGAATAAGAAAAGTCTCATTGACTATGTTATTGTTGATAGTGATGTTTTCTCCCTGGTGCAGGACACCAGAGTGTACAGAGGATTTGAAATTGGAAGTGATCACTGTTTGGTCTTGAGCAGGATAAAATTGAATTTCATATTGAAAAGAATAACATGTAAGAAAGTTTTAAAACGAATAAAAGTTGAGCAGCTCTCAGATATGAGCTGTAGACTAAAATATACAAACATTATTCCAGAAAAAATGAAAGAGTTTGAGAACAGGAATCAAACCTTGGAGATTCACTGGCAAGCTATGAAGAAAACATTGATTGATTCTGCCAGTGAGGCATGTGGTGAGGTTGTCTGCAAGAATAGAAAAATCAGAAATTCCTGTTGGACACAGGAAGTTAAAGAGGCAGTGAAGGAAAAGAAGAAAGCATATCCAAAGATCCTGGCAAATAAGTCAGCTTGTGCTCTTGGAGAATACAGAAACAAATGTAAGAAAGCTAAACACTGTGTAAATAGCTAAACAAAAGTCATGAGAAGACTTTGGTAAGAACATAGAAAATAAATATCAAGAAGGTGGCAAGATATTCTGGAGGTTGTTGAAGAAGCTTAGAAATGAAGGAAAGAGTGCTGTAAAAGGAATTAGAGATGATAAAGGTGATATGAAAACTGGAGAAAAAGAAATCCTTGAAGTATGGAGTAATTACTTCGAAAAATTGCTAAATGAAACTAGCAGTGATGACAGCACAGTGATAAAAAAAAAAACACTGTCCAGGCATGCAATCAGGAATGCATATCCATACTTGAAGTAGAAAAAGCCATCAAAAGTCTGATATGTGGAAAGGCAGCTGGAGTAGATGATATTAGACCAGAAATGCTCAAGTATGGAGGTATAAAGTATAAAAGTTTTACAGTGGCTACACTGCATAGTTCAGAGGGCCTGCACAGAAGGACGAATTTCCGATGATTGGAGTACAGCTCTCATAGTACCCATTTCTAAAAAGGGAAATAAAACTGATTGTGAGAATTACAGAGGTATTTCTCTACTGAGTGTTCCTGGTAAGATTTATGGCAGTATACTTGAGAAACGGTTGAGAAGGATTGTGGAAGAGAAGCTTGGTGAGGAACAAGCTTGATTCAGGACAAATAGAGGCTGTCAGAATCAGATCTTCACTTTACGACAAATAGTGGAGAAATTAGGTAATATAACAAAGATCTGTATTTAAGTTTTGTAGATCTGTAAAAAGCACATGACAAGGTGCCAAGAGAGAAACTATTCAAAACGCTACAGTTGTATGGTGTCAGTGGATCTTTATATCAAGCAATACTTAGTCTTTATTTGAGTTGTCAGTCAGCAGTTAGAATTGAAGGTAGTACAGGGAGATGGTTTAATGTTAAATCTGGTGTCAGACAAGGATGTACATTATCACCTCTGTTATTCATTATCTATATGGATCACGTTATGAAGGAAAGTGATATTAAACATGATATCAAAATTGGAGATGTTAATGTCAGCCCTTTGCTTTATGCGGATGATGTTATACTTCTAAATAAATCTGCTAGAAGTCTGCAAGATTCCCTGACTCAATTGAATAACTGTTGTGATAGATATGGTATGAAGATCAGCAATAACAAGACAAAGATAATGAAAATAGGCAGAAGCATTGAAAATATCAGCTGCATTGTGAATGCAACCTATATAACAAAAAAAAACATTTCAGCTACTTGCCACAATTTTTAGTGAAAATGGTAAATTAAATATGGAATATTTAATTTACCATCTTCACCTACCATAAAGATGAAACAGATATGAGAGTCCTGAGAAAGATTAAGGGCGTGAACAGATGGCATCAATGGCAATATCATATTAAAAATGAGGATATTAGGAAAGAACTTGACATTGTCAGCATCCAGGAATGCATTAGCAGAGCTAATCTCAGGTGGTATGGTCACTTAAAACAGAATGGGCGAGGAAAGATTAGCCAAAGAAGTGTTCTCTGCCAGGAAAAAGACCCAGAGGAAGACCAAGATATAGGTGGATTGATATGGTAAAAAAGTGCCTTAGAAGATAGATATATAAATATAAGATCTGACAGTGTTGTAGCTTTGACAGGTAACAGATTGATTTGGCAGAAAATTGTAGGTAGGAAGTTGATAATGATGTAAATTTTTGATATAGTACTATCATATACTGTACACCCCTTGAGGGTAAATGTCAGGAATTTGATGATGATGAAGAGCACATAGTAAAAGTTGCAAATAAAGCTCAGAGGATAATTGCAATGTTGAAGTGAACACCTTGATTGTTTGCACAGATTTGGTCTTCCAGATTCCTGGGGGATAAAGAAGCTGTGGAAAGGGTGCAAAGAAGAGTCACAAAGATTATATCTGGATTATAAGATTTAGATTATGAGCACAGATTGCGAGTATGTGGATTACAGACTGGTTAACAGGAGAAAGAGGGACGATATGATTGAAGTCTGTAAACTTTTGAAGTTTACATAGGTTGTATAGGATATCATCTGATGAAATTCTTCGTTATATGGAAGGTGGGGAGAGAACACGGGGGGGGGGGGGGGGGGGGGGGCATCCATGGAAGTTAAGTTTGTTCACAGTCAAGAAAAGGGTAAGAGCTAGGTTTTTCTTCCAGAGAGCAGTGAGTGAGTGGAATAATTTGCCCTTAGGAGTAGTGAGTGCATCTAGTGTGAATGAATTTAAGGGAAGGTATGACAGCTGGTTTGGGTGATTTATAGCCTCCCTCGAGTTCCTTGACTCCTTGGAGGTTTCAGATAATAATAATAATCATTTTCAACTAAATTGACATAAAAGATGAAGAGATAGAACAATTACAACAGTTTGCTTTAACCTTAGATTCTCAATGATAACAATTTTTAAAGATGCAAATATGTGAGGGTGTTTTAAAAATAGAAATGTGCATGCAATATTTTGTCTCCTAAATCTCAATCATTGGATAAAAAATAAACCATGTTGATTCAGTTATTAGAAATTATTCATATACACGACCGTGTAGGTCAGTGGACTAGAGGAACTTTGTTTAAGCCTTTCTTTAACTGGTTCCCTGAGTTAGTCGTTCTTTGGCATGGAAAAGTGATATATATATATACAGGGTGTTCGGGATAATTTTTGACATATTTATAATTAATTATATTTTTCCGTAAGTTACATGTATTAACACACACTTCTCTTCATTTAAAAGTTTGGACCCTTCTTCATTCATATACAAGATGTCAGAAAGGATGGATAGCTGGAACCCACCTGAATCATGGAAGAGAATAACTTGTATCATGATGATTCGTGCCCGCCATTAAAATAAGGATATTACGACTGCTGCCCAATGCTCCCTGAATACAGTAAAAACAATCAGGCATGAACTAGAGACTTGCAATGGTGACTACGAGGATGTAGCAAGAAGAAAGATCCCTAGCAGACGATCTGATTGCGTTCGTACAGCAGAATTCCTCGCAAATCTGCAGGAACAGGTGTTGAAGAACCCTGGCATTGGAATTCGGGCTTTGTTCGTGGAGTTGCTAACTGTAGTCAAGCCCTGGATAACAAGGGTAGCCAATGGTAGGCCGTATGTATGGCAGCAGGATTCGGCCCCTTGCCACACCTCTGGGAAAAGTCAAAAATGGTTGTCTGAAAATTTCTACGACTTCACCAGTCCAAATGTTTGGCCTCCAAACTCCCCAGACCTTAACCCCATGGATTATTTTGTATGGGGCGCAGTTGAAAAAGACACCAATCGCACTTCCAGTAATACAAAAGCCCAGTTAATGGATAAAATTAAAACAGTTTTTGCGGCCCTTCCCAGGGAGACTGTAGCATCAGCTTGTTCGAGGTTCCGAAGCAGAATTGAAGCTGTGATCGATGCTAATGGTGGTTATTTTGAGTAAATCTTGTTGATAGTATTGTAATTAACTCTGCCTGTAATGTTTTTTTGTCAATTCATTAAATTTAATAGATACAAAGAAGATTTTCTTTTTCCTTACGAAACTGTCAAATTTATCCCGAACACCCTGTGTATATATATATATTCTGAACATTCATTTTTACTTGGTAGAAAATATAAATTATTTTATAATATTTTTTATTTCATACCATCTTGCGATTAATTTGGAAGGGAAGTGTTTTCAAATAAAAGCCAGTTGAGTTATCTCACATGAAAGTTGTGGGATTTTTCCTATTTAAATTGTAGCTATTTCTTGCTGTAAAGTAAGTTTTTTTTGTCTCACAAGGCATCAAGAAAATTGGCTGTAGAATCCACACTACTATTTCAGGTAGTAACATTATCCTGTTAAGGTTAGGGACCATGAGATTGCAGCACATCTTTGCCAGTTTCTTCATTGGTTGCTGCTTATGATTAGTGATAGTCTTGGGCCAGCTGTCCCTGATTGGCAACTAGTGGAGATTGAATTCCCCATTCGGTTTCTTAAAGTTAGATAGGGCTAAAAGGCCTTCGACTACTCTCTATAAGGGAATAAATGACATTCGCTGTTGTTTTTTTTTAATGATTGCTTTTCTTCTGTTGTTTGACATCTCATACTTCCAGAATAGAAGATTTTTATCATTCGTAAAAGGAGGGATTCATAAGGTAGGTTTTACAAGAGAAACATTTGAATCAAATGATTGAAAAATAAAAGTGATATTTCATTCTTTTTTTTTTTTTATTTCATATCACATTTTCCATTTTGAGTTGTCTCACATGAAAGTGGTATGATTTTTCCAATTGTAATCATAGATATTTCATGCTGTAAAACGTGCACACTGGGTAGAAATCATATGCGATTCAAGACATAACATATTCATCTCATTATCTTAATTGTTTGGTATGATGTTAACAATTCAACCAAGAATCCATCTTCTTTAACCACTCATTTGGCCATGATGAATGAAATATCAAACTTCTTAAACTTCAATAGGTGCATGTTATGCACCTCAATGGTATGACAAGTGCACATTCTACATCCATCTTTTGCATGACAAATCAACAAATAACTGGTAAGATGGTTAATATGTTCATTTTTTGTGTAGAAACAATTTAAGAAATATATTTTTTAAAAAAAAACTTATTTGTGTATTAAATTTTAAGAAAA
This sequence comes from Typopeltis vanoorti, assembly GCF_054136105.1. Taxonomy (NCBI): domain Eukaryota; kingdom Metazoa; phylum Arthropoda; class Arachnida; order Uropygi; family Thelyphonidae; genus Typopeltis; species Typopeltis vanoorti. The sequence goes on from NC_143565.1 coordinate 51,212,127, forward strand.
TAAAATCCCTTGGAAATCTTTTATTCAGGAAGAACAGTATGCTAAATGGATGTCTGCTTGCCGTTTAGCATCTAAAGGTAAAACTATGGCAGATAGTTCATATGATGCTGAGGTAAAATCTATAATGGATTTTCTTAACATGCAACGACCTGCTCCTGCTCCAGCCCTTAATCCTTCCAAAGTGGAAATTATTCCTGAAGACTATATTGCCCCAAGATTCCTGAAAAAATTAAAAGGAAAACAGGTATGAATTGAAAGATCAATAAAGCATTCTTTTTTTTCAAAATTTTTGCATCTTCATGTTGATAGGAAGTGTGATAATATCTATATACTACGGGGGGGGATTTAGCGCCTGGAGCGCCAAATCCCCCGAGTTCCGGGTTGGTAAGCTGGAGACAAAAAAAAAAATGTTTCAGATTGGATGGTGTTGAGGCTAGCTGGTGAAAGGACGTACTGTCGGAGAGCTCCTGAAAGATTTGTGATTTTTGTTGATTTATTAATATTTTGTTAGATTTAATTGTGTAATTTTAGGATATTATTGTAGTTTTATTAGTGTAGTTAGTGTACTAAAGTGTTTTATAACATAATCTATGTCGGGAAGTCGCAGCTAGAGGGATTTGTAGTATGTAGTGTTCGTGAAAGCTCCAGATAAGGTAAGCATTATTTTCAGTTATCATTGATAAATTTAGTTTAATATTGCGTAGTTTTGTTTGCCTTGCGTATCTTAGTGCATCTGTTTGTGTGTTTTTGGTATTTATAATTTGATAAAATACTTTACTAGTAAGTATGGCACCAGTACGAAGGAAAATGGCGGCCAGTGGTGATGGTTCACCATCTTCTTTCAAGAACGGTAATGTAAAAGAGATGATTCACTGTACTATTTGCGAAATGTACGCTTTGCAGAGTGTGGTTAGATGATAATAAAGGAGAGAATGTGTGTAGAAAATGTAGGGAGAATGAGGAATTGAAGTGTATTTCGGTTCGTGAGTGTGATATTTTTGTCAAACTTCAGAATGAAGAAAATAGGGATATGACAAGAAACGGCGAGGTTGTACCATAGAATTGTGAGAGTGTGAATGATAGTATTAATGGTTTCACAGAGAATAAAAAAGATGAGATAGATGCAGTGAGTGAGATCGCGTTGTTGAATGGTGCGATACAAAGGGCAAAACAGCAGCTAGAGCATATGAGCAAAAGTCGACTGAATAATAAAAAGTATGACAGGAAAAATAGGTGTATGAGTGTGAACATGAACAAAAATGAAGGATAGAGTGCTGTATGGAGACTCATTAGCACGAGGTGTGTTAGTAGAGGATTTGACAAAATCGTACCAACCTGGTGCGACCATAAAGAATGTAACTGAGTCTATTAGAGAGCAAAAGGAAAGGGTGAAAAAAATAATTGTTGTGGCAGGTACGAATGATTTGAAAGGAGATAAAATGGAAATGATAGAAGACCTGAATGAATTGTTTGAGGTAGCAAAAGAAAAGAGTGAGAGAGTTTAGAATAATCAGTCTTTTGCCACGGTATGACAGTGAAATGTTTAAAAGGAGGGCCATAATTGCGAATGACTTTATGCGTGGGTTATGTATGACAAGTGGTGTGGAATTTGTGGATGTGTAGAGTGAGTTCGATGGGCGAAAGGATCTATATAAGATGGATGGCTTGCATTTGAATGGTTACAGTGTAAGGAGACTTGAGAAAGTGTTGCTGAATGTAATGGATGTGCAAATTCATGGAAACTAGATTTATTAAGGGGGGGTAGAGTTGAATGTATGAATGAATATAATATGTCCGAGCGAATAAGGACAACAAATTAGAGTGGGATAGTTAATATAAGGCATCAAGGTAGGGTTGGGGCTAATGGGGGGGGGGTCTTAAATTCATGTACACTAATGCTAGGAGTAATAGGAACAAGAAGGAAGACTTTTTGGCCATGGTTGGCACTTCCAGACCACAGGTTATTGGTATTAGTGAATCATGGCTGACTGTAAATGATATAGCTAGTGGGATTGAATGTGATGGGTATAGTGTGTTCAGGAATGACAGGGAGAATAAAATGGGAGGAGTATTGTTCACGATAGCTGATGAGCTATAGCCAAGAATAATAGAAGTTGAATTGCAGGATAGAGAAAAGAGCACATTTGAGGCCATTTGGTGTGAGATTGTGGCTAGCAGAACTAAATATACAATTGGGTGCTACTATAGAGCAGGTGATGGAAAAGATGGTGGTGGTGACAGTATGCACAAGCAAATAGAAGAAATGAGTGGAAGGAGGGTAATTATTATGGGAGATTTCAACTATGGTTGCATTGATTGGAGTGAGGAGAGGACACACGGGAGGAAGGAATTGGATTTTATGCGGTTATTAAGGAATAACTCTCTGCAACAGCATGTAATTGAAAATACCAGGGGTCAGAGAGTGCTTGACCTAGTAATTACATCTGAGGATTTGGCTGTAACAAATATGACAACGTTGCCACCAGTCGGTGAGAGTGATCATAGGGTCTTGACTTGGGAGGTGGCTAAAGGTGTGGAATTTTCAATTAAGACAGGGTACATGTGGAATTATCGGGCTGGCAAGTATGACAAGCTTAGGAGTTTGATAGGTTCAGTGCCATGGCATGTACAACTGCAAGGACTAGAAGTTGATAGTGCATGGGAGGCAGTTAAGACGTGTTTGCATGAAGCAATGGCTGACTGTATACCTAGAGTCCAAATAATAAATCAAGTAGGGGTTAAATGGATGAATAACACCATTAAGCTTGAGCTGCAAAAAAAGAAACAACTATGGAGGGAATTTAAGGAGAAAGGTGACAGGCAGGCACATGAACGCTATAAAGCGCAGGCCAGAAGGGTAACGAGTGTGGTAAGAAAAGCAAAAAAGGATTACGAAAGAACATTGGCCATGCAGGCTAAAGAGAATCATAAACAGTTTTTTAGATATGTAGCAAGTAAAAAAAAAAATGTACATGTCAGAATGATTTTAAAGAATGCCGATGGTAGGGAGGTAACTGAATCAGTTGATATAGTCGAGTTACTGAGTGAGCACTTTGCAAGTATATATCATCCAGGTGGTGACATTGCAGAAACGAATAAACCAGTAGATTATACGGGAATTGTATTGAATGAAGTGCAGGTGAGTAGTCTATTGCATAACCTCAATGTCAATACATCCGTGGAATTGGATGGTATACCAGCTCGTGTCATACGAGAAGCAGCTAAAGAATTGTCAGTACCCTTGACCATTTTCTTTAATTTGAGTCTTGGGTCTAGGTTAGTCCCGAGGGGGGGTGGAAAGAGGGGAAAATAGTTTCACTGCATAAAGGTGGTTCCAAGACTGCTGCTGTTGTAAATTACCGACCGATTAGCATATCAGGAATCATTGTCAATGTCTTAGAGAAATTAGTCAAGAAAAGAATACAGGATTGGATAGATGAAAATGGGATATTGTATGGGGGACAACATGGTTTTGTGAAGGGTAGATCATGCCTCAGTAACTTGCTCACGTTTTATAACATTGACGGCTGAACTGGATATGGGTAATGGGTTTACAGTGATACTTCTGGACCTTGCCAAGGCCTTTGACAGGATACCACATGGAACTCTAATCAGTAAACTGGAGCAGATGGGGATAGATATAGGGTTGGTGAGATGGATAGGAGGGTGGTTGAAGGAGAGATACCAGAGAGTGGTTTATGCAGGAGTGGAGTCTAAAAGATGGCTTGTGACTAGTGGTGTGCTGCAGGGCTCTGTTCTTGGACCACTGCTTTTCAATTTTTCATCAATGATTTGGAAATCATTGATGAAAAATTTTCATCAATTTCCAAAGGAAATTTCCAAAGGAAAGGTTTGAGAGGAAGTGTTCACTTGTTTGCTGATGACGCAAAGTTGGGTAGAGCAATTGTGGGTGCACAGGATGTCAAAATTTTACAGGATGATTTGGATAGTTTGGAGGACTGGGCTAGGAAAAATGGATGTCAATTTAATGTGCAAAGTGTAAGGTTATGCACTTTGGGGTGAAAATAATAGCAGCAGTATATCGCATTGGTGGAACCATACTCGAGGAGATTGATGACGCCAGGGATTTGGGAGTGTTGGTGGATAGGGAATTGAAGTTTAGGGGGCATATTGCAAAAGTGACTAAATCAGCTCATCAAATCATTTGGCTTCTGAAAAATACTTAAACATGCAGAGACAAACAAGTTGTTGTTCCTCTGTATCGAGCCTTGATAAGACCCCATCTGGACTACTGTGCCCAGTTATGGGCACTAGGGTTTCTTCGTGATGGGGAGGAAGTGGAGAGGATTCAGAGATGAGTCACCAAGATGATAGTAGGTCTGTGGAATGAACCTTATGAGAATAGGTTGAAGATTTGTGGGTTGCAAAAATTGGTCGATAGGCGGAAAAGGGGTGATATGATTGAGACATTCAAATTCCTGAAGGGTTTCTATAAGATTATTCTTGTTGAGAGGCTTATACGCTGGTTGGACATAATAACTAATATTTAAGGAATTGACAGCGTATACTGGAAATATAGATTAAATAAACTTTAATATACACTTTCCGATATTTCGGCGAACGTTACGTTGCCATCTTCTTGGGAACTTATTAAAAAGACACGTGCACACAAGTACTAATACAACAAATGAGACTGAGGCTAGGACGCTAGCGTTTTCCTAAAGTCCTGATGGTGCCCCCTGGCGGGCTATATTGGTAGTTCTTGGCTTTTGGGCTGAAGTTCTTTTGATAAAAGTTTCCCAAATTTGGGGCAGTTTCATGCATCCAAATTTGTTGAGGTTTGGCATGTTCCTAAGGGCCGAGGCTGATTCCATGAATAGTATTTCATACTTGAACTTGCTGCGGTGTATTACTGTGGCTTTCTTCCATCTTATTCTGTGGCGAGTATCCAGAGCGTGGTCTGCAAGCCCAGAGTGGCTGTACTGGTGAAATCGGATGTAATCCTTGTGTTCTGAGATTCTGATATTTGCTGTCCTGCCTGTTTGGCCAAAGTAGGACAGTTTACAGCTGCAAGGGACCTGGTATACACCAGGTAGGTCTAGGGGAAGTGGTTGGTCTTTGGTGGAGCAGATAAGGGATGCCAGTTTTCTATGTGGTCTGTAACAAGTGGTCAAGTCATGTTTTTTTAAGATTTTATTGATTTTTTCTGAGGTGCCTCTGATGTAGGGAATAGTGATGGATTTAGAGTAATCTTTTTTGTGAAGGGAAGGGGGTGGTGGGTTGTGGATAACTGGGTTAAGTATTTTTTGGATTTTTTGGAGGGGTTAGCCGTTGGCTGAGAAAGTGTCACGGATGTGATTTAGTTCAGTGGTTAAGGCTTGATTATTAGAACAGATTATTTTTGCCCTGTTGAATAATGTTTTAATAACTCCATATTGTTGTGAGGGGGGGGGGGGATTGTTGGTGAATGTATCTGCCTGTATGGGTGGGTTTTCTATAAACTGAGAAAACCAAGGTTCCATCAGGTTGGCGGGTGACTAGTGTGTCTAGGAAGGGGAGGTTATTGTTTTCCTTTTTTTCCAGGGTGAATTTGATTCTAGGGTGTTGGTTGTTCAAGTGTGTTAGGAAGGAGAGGAGTGAATCCGGGCCATGTGGCCAAATAGCGAAAACATCATCAACATAGCGAAGCCATATGGTAGGTTTTTGTGGGGCTGAGTTTAAGGCTTTCTCTTCAAACATCTCCATGAAGAAGTTGGCCAAGGGTGGGGAAAGTGGTGAACCCATGGCTGTCCCCTCTATCTGTTTGTAGAATTTTTCCTGCCAAACGAAATAGCCTGAGTTCATTGTAAACTGAAATAGGGCTGAGATATCGGGAGGAAATTTAGCTTGGATTAGCTCTAAGGTTTCTTTGAGAGGGACATTCGTGAATAGGGAGGAGACATCAGAACTGACCATTATGTCATTGTGTTGGAGTGTAAGGTTTTCTATACTGGCTTTGAAGTGGGCTGCGTTTTTTATGTGTGATTGGTGTATTGCCAGTATAGTGTGAGAGCGCTTTGGCTAAATGCTTGGCTAGTTTGTAAGTGGGGGAATCAATGCCATCCACTATGGGACGTAATGGCAAATTTTCTTTGTGTATTTTTGGGAGCCCATATATGCGGGGGGGTCTAGAGTTATAGGGTTTTAGTCTGTTATTAATCTCCACAGGCCAAGAAGTGACCTTCTTAAGGAGCCTATGGAGTTTTCTAATTTGTGAGTTGGTGGGATTGTAATTAATGGGGAGGTAAGTGGAACGATCTAATAATAAAGCTTTGAGCTTACCTGTGTAATCTTTAAGATTAAGTACCACAGTGGCGTTTCCCTTATCCGCTTTGGTGATCACTATATTTTTGTTTCTTTTCAATTCTTGTAGTGCCTTGTATTCACTACTGGATATGTTGGATTTTGGAGGTTTTGCTTTGTTGAGAACACAGGCTACATCCAATCTGATATCGTTGGCGATGTGGTTGGGCAGTTGGCGAATCCTGCGTTCAATTTGAATCATTAATTCCTCGGCCGGTAATTTCCTAGGAGCAATGGCGAAGTTGTGACCACGTGACAGAGCGTGGAGTGCTTCTGGCTTTAAGGTAGCTGACGATAGGTTAACCACAGTGTTGGTTTGTAGTTTGGGCGCCGAGTTCTTTGTTAATTTATCAAACTTGTTGATATGTCGGCTTCGTACTCGTTCAAATTCTTTTTTAGCTGCCGTACACGAGACGTCATGTAGTACCGACCAAAGCTCGTGATTCAGCGTATGTGAAAGCTCGTTTTCCAGCGTTGTTATAGCGATGTTTATATCGGCTAGGGAACCGCGTGTAGCGGTAATTTGCTCCCGAAGTAATGCCTGGCTAGCGCGGTTGTAAACTGCAGCTGTAAACTGTCCTACTTTGGCCAAACAGGCAGGACAGCAAATATCAGAATCTCAGAACACAAGGATTACATCCGATTTCACCAGTACAGCCACTCTGGGCTTGCAGACCACGCTCTGGATACTCGCCACAGAATAAGATGGAAGAAAGCCACAGTAATACACCGCAGCAAGCTCAAGTATGAAAGACTATTCATGAATCAGCCTCGGCCCTTAGGAACATGCCAGACCTCAACAAATTTGGATGCATGAAACTGCCCCAAATTTGGGAAACTTTTATCAAAAGAACTTCAGCCCAAAGGCCAAGAACTACCAATATAGCCCGCCAGGGGGCACCATCAGGACTTTAGGAAAACGCTAGCGTCCTAGCCTCAGTCTCATTTGTTGTATTAGTACTTGTGTGCACGTGTCTTTTTAATAAGTTCCCAAGAAGATGGCAACGTAACGTTCGCCGAAATATCGGAAAGTGTATATTAAAGTTTATTTAATCTATATTTCCAGTATACGCTGTCAATTCTTTAAATATTAGTTATTATGTCCAACCAGCGTGTAAGCCTCTCAACAAGAATAATGATCATCCACGGAGATCTCTTCGCACGCAAGGCCCGCCATTACGGCAAACTGAGGCTGAAATTATCCAGACAACTTAACCGTCTGGCATTCCTAAAATGCTGCCAGGATAATCATGTCATCCCGAACTGTGTTAAATTCAAACACCGCTTCATCTCACAGAAAGCTCTCCGTATTTACAACCGCGCTAGCCAGGCATTACTTCGGGAGCAAATTACCACTACACGCGGTTCCCTAGCCGATATAAACATCGCTATAACAACGCTGGAAAACGAGCTTTCACATACGCTGAATCACGAGCTTTGGTCGGTACTACATGACGTCTCGTGTACGGCAGCTAAAAAAGAATTTGAACGAGTACGAAGCCGACTTATCAACAAGTTTGATAAATTAACAAAGAACTCGGCGCCCAAACTACAAACCAACACTGTGGTTAACCTATCGTCAGCTACCTTAAAGCCAGAAGCACTCCACGCTCTGTCACGTGGTCACAACTTCGCCATTGCTCCTAGGAAATTACCGGCCGAGGAATTAATGATTCAAATTGAACGCGGGATTCGCCAACTGCCCAACCACATCGCCAACGATATCAGATTGGATGTAGCCTGTGTTCTCAACAAAGCAAAACCTCCAAAATCCAACATATCCAGTAGTGAATACAAGGCACTACAAGAATTGAAAAGAAACAAAAATATAGTGATCACCAAAGCGGATAAGGGAAACGTCACTGTGGTACTTAATCTTAAAGATTACACAGGTAAGCTCAAAGCTTTATTATTAGATCGTTCCACTTACCTCCCCATTAATTACAATCCCACCAACTCACAAATTAGAAAACTCCATAGGCTCCTTAAGAAGGTCACTTCTTGGCCTGTGGAGATTACTAACAGACTAAAACCCTATAACTCTAGACCCCCCCGCATATATGGGCTCCCAAAAATACACAAAGAAAATGTGCCATTACGTCCCATAGTGGATGGCATTGATTCCCCCACTTACAAACTAGCCAAGCATTTAGCCAAAGCGCTCTCACACTATACTGGCAATACACCATCACACATAAAAAACACAGCCCACTTCAAAGCCAGTATAGGAAACCTTACACTCCAACACAATGACATAATGGTCAGTTTTGATGTCTCCTCCCTATTCACGAATGTCCCTCTCAAAGAAACCTTAGAGCTAATCCAAGCTAAATTTCCTCCCGATATCTCAGCCCTATTTCAGTTTACAATGAACTCAGGCTATTTCGTTTGGCAGGAAAAATTCTACAAACAGATAGAGGGGACAGCCATGGGTTCACCACTTTCCCCACCCTTGGCCAACTTCTTCATGGAGATGTTTGAAGAGAAAGCCTTAAACTCAGCCCCACAAAAACCTACCATATGGCTTCGCTATGTTGATGATGTTTTCGCTATTTGGCCACATGGCCCGGATTCACTCCTCTCCTTCCTAACACACTTGAACAACCAACACCCTAGAATCAAATTCACCCTGGAAAAAGAGGAAAACAATAACCTCCCCTTCCTAGACACACTAGTCACCCGCCATCCTGATGGAACCTTGGTTTTCTCAGTTTATAGAAAACCCACCCATACAGGCAGATACATTCACCAACAATCCCATCACCCCCCCTCACAACAATATGGAGTTATTAAAACATTATTCAACAGGGCAAAAATAATCTGTTCTAATAATCAAGCCCTAACCACTGAACTAAATCACATCCGTGACACTTTCTCAGCCAACGGCTACCCCCTCCAAAAAATCCAAAAAATACTTAACCCAGTTATTCACAACCCACCACCCCCTTCCCTTCACAAAAAAGATTACTCTAAATCCATCACTATTCCCTACATCAGAGGCACCTCAGAAAAAATCAATAAAATCTTAAAAAAACATGACTTGACCACTTGTTACAGACCACATAGAAAACTGGCATCCCTTATCCGCTCCACCAAAGACCAACCACTTCCCCTAGACCTACCTGGTGTATACCAGGTCCCTTGCAGCTGTAAACTGTCCTACTTTGGCCAAACAGGCAGGACAGCAAATATCAGAATCTCAGAACACAAGGATTACATCCGATTTCACCAGTACAGCCACTCTGGGCTTGCAGACCACGCTCTGGATACTCGCCACAGAATAAGATGGAAGAAAGCCACAGTAATACACCGCAGCAAGTTCAAGTATGAAAGACTATTCATGGAATCAGCCTCGGCCCTTAGGAACATGCCAAACCTCAACAAATTTGGATGCATGAAACTGCCCCAAATTTGGGAAACTTTTATCAAAAGAACTTCAGCCCAAAGGCCAAGAACTACCAATATAGCCCGCCAGGGGGCACCATCAGGACTTTAGGAAAACGCTAGCGTCCTAGCCTCAGTCTCATTTGTTGTATTAGTACTTGTGTGCACGTGTCTTTTTAATAAGTTCCCAAGATGGCAACGTAACGTTCGCCGAAATATCGGAAAGTGTATATTAAAGTTTATTTAATCTATATTTCCAGTATACGCTGTCAATTCCTTAAATATTAGTTATTCTATAAGATTAATCCAGATATTTTTGAGAATAGGACTGGTGGTGGGAGGACTAGGGGCCATGCATGGAAGCTAGGCAAGAATGTGGTCAACAAGGGTGTTAGAGCTAGGTTTTTTACTTGGAGAGTGGTGAATGAATGGAATAAGCTTCCAGAGCTGTTGTGGGTGCTACGACCGTGAATGAGTTCAAGGCAAGGTATGATAGATACTGTGTCAATGTCGAATAGTTGTTCTTGACATGATGTTAGGGCCTCCCTCGATGAGTCTGTCGACTCCTTGGAGTTGCCTGGAACAATAATAACAATAATAATAATAACAATCTTTTTACATATATATAGTAAATATATATGCTGCTCAAAACAATTAGGGAATATTTTGGTTTTCTTGTAAATTATAAAGTTATGAAAATAATTTACAAATGTAACACATCTATTTTAAAATATTCTTAATATACAATAATGTAGAACATGTAACTGCGTACAAAATCATGTTAAGACTTGTCAAAACGTGTCTTAGCCGTTTTGCATGTGGGGATGTAAAACCATGGCTTGTTGCACTCACTTCCACAATGCATAATTATCACTTCAATTGTAAACTTGTATCACCTGCCACCTATTATTTTGTTAAAAATGGCAGAGCAACACGATATCACGGAATCCATGGCTTGGAGAGCCATTAGTTAATTAGAAGCTGGAAAAATGCAGCAAGTTGTCGCTCAACCTTATCGTGTATTTCAAAGCATAATTTCGCGACTTTGGAATCACTTTCTGGGCATGGGAAATGTTCGAAATTGTCTTCGTGCCATAGGTTTATATGCTCGAAGACCAGTGGTTTGTATTACACTTACTGCAAATCACAAACGAGCCCGAAGAATTTGTGCACAGACACACCGCAATTGGACAGATGAGGATTGGGCTTGTGTAATTTTTAGTTGCAGTCTAAATTTAAACAAAAAAGTGGAACAAGAAATAATCCACAGTTTGTTCGTGAAAGACCCCAGCATCAAGGTGGGAGTTTGATGGTATGGGCTGGAATAAGTATAGGTGGCTATACTGATCTCTATTTTATCAGAAACGGTTCCTTATGTAAAATCTTTTAAGACAGAAATTTTAAATTAAATTCTTTCTATGGTGATGATTTTACTTAGGAATTTAAATTAGATTGATTTGCTTGTAATTTTTGTAAGAATCCGTCTGTAGAATAGAATTTTACGTTGTTTGATAGAGTGTTGAGAGTTTGAAGTGTTTTTTCTTATGGAAGGATATTTAAATATTATCTGTCATTTCTGATGGTGCAGTCGAAATAAAAAAGAAATTTTCAGAAATCAATATTGAAGAAATACTGTTGCTGTTATAACAAAGGAATTCAGTTCTAGCCCGAGGCAGATTCTCGAGTTATAAAATTATGTGTGCGTGATAACATAGTTACGGCCTTGAGAAAGGGGGGATTAAAGTTGAATGAAAGGATTAAATATAAGTGACAAAATCACAACGGATAAGACAAGTCGGTGTTATAACAAAGAATTAAGTTAAATAGCATTAGTAAAGGGCAAAATATTGAAGATATAATTTTGAATAAGTACAAAAATAAAATACAAATATGAATAATATATTTTTACAAAGGCACAGCCCATTTGATATAAATTTTAAAGTGGTGCAGTCGACAAGATTTAATTCAACAGTTTAATCACAAATTGTGAGCTAAAGTGAGCAAGTTTTGGTATCGAATCAGGCAGTTATAAATTAGAATTTTTTTTTGAATGTTAAATTTGAATGAATTCTTGAGAGTTAAACGAAAGGTGTATGAATCAATCTAGTAGTGCAACTGTGGATAACATTGAGTTTTTCCGAACAATAAATCCTCAACTTGTCATTCCACAATTTTCTGGGGAAGAAAATGATGACGTCTTAGCTCTTTTTAGCTTCGTCGAAGAACTGAGGAAAGTTGGAAGATGGACTAACTTCCAACTACTTATCTTGCTAAGGAGCAAACTGGTCGGAAAGGCCAAGAGCTTCTTGTATTCATCCCAATACTGAAGGATACCTTTAGAATACTCGAAGTTCAGGGAAACGTTGATTTCTCACTTCTCCAGAGTAAGAAGTCTAGGCCCAAATCTCTGGATATTACAGAGATGTGCTCAAGAGAAAAAAGGGAATGTGAAAAAATACTACAATAAGTTACTGACAATTGCCAACAGTCTTGGCGTCTCAAATAGAGGATAAACCTCAACTCAACTGGGCAGTGTTTCACCAGTTTAGGTTAGGGGTAAAGGAAGAATTAAAAGAGACCGCCTTTAAAAAAGAAAATCACAAATCTTGAGGAATTTCCTTACTGTGAAGGAGGAGGAAGAAATGCTTGGAGACATTCATCCCACTTCTACTAACAGTAAAATTAACGTAATAAAAAAGGTAAATGACTCGTTTTGTGAAAGCAAAAGTCAAAAGGACTCAAGCACTTGTAAGGGTAAGTCAAATAAGAATCAAAATGAAAGCAAGGGAGAAAGAGAAAAATCAGTCATCATTAGTCAAGTGACTGACAATGCAATGAACATCCCAAAGGAAGCAGGACTTACAAACATGGAGGAATTGTGTGATATAATAAGACAGGAGGTAGAAAGGCTACAAAAGCCTATGATAGACCGTCTTGATGCTGTTATGAAACAGCTGACGGCAATGACAGCCAAGACCTCTGAAATAACTCCACTTCAAACAGAAAGAAATAATGAGGTAAAAGACAGAAGGGAGCCTCTCAAATGCTTTAATTGCAATAAATATGGGCATTTGGCTTGCAACTGTTTCAGAACCAAGAGACCCTCCAACAGAAGTAATAGATATGAGTCAAATTTTGTACATACTCCTCATGGTTGTGTAAACAAACCATGGAGACGAGAGAACAAGAATCGAGACCACCCAAGGACGTCTAAAATGATCATACAAGGAAAGTGCAAGGATCGTCTTGTGACATATTATTTGATACTGGTTCCCAGGCCTCTGTCATAACTGGAGATTATTTTCAAGGAATAAAATCCAGGGTGTGGAGAGGCATCTGCAAGCTAAAGAAACCGATTAGATTATCGGGAATCTCAACACCAGAGATACATGCTACAAAGAAACTGAGAGTAAAAATATACTTATCTGAATTTAATTTGTGTGTGTGTGTGTGTGGCAAGAGTTATTGGTCCTCCCTAGGACATCTCAACCGAGCGTGCAGATTATTTTAGAAACTAACTTTCTGGAGAGGTACCAATTCGCTTGCGACTTTTCCAGAAACGAAATGTTCCTAATGGGAAATAGACAGAAAGGAAAAGGGAAAGGGAACTATGCTTTTAGGGATAGAGTTGAGAGATCACAAGAAGAGAGAATGCAAAATGAAAGTGATATTGGGCCGACTGAAAGAAGTAATGAAGAGTCTCGAAATAATCATACTGATCCTTCAATAGCTTCAACATCTGAAAGGAACAGTCAATCTGAGACCTACCACATATCAAGCGTAAAATTAGTTAATCATCAAGGCGAGACAGGAAAATAATTAGGGGAGGGTAATCAAAAGAAAATAGAAATAAACATTATTAAAGGCCTAAGAGATGCAGAAGTTCCTATAACAAATCAAGGTGGAACAGACACAGAAAACATGAAGTTGATGTACAATCCCAGCAGCAATTTAATTATGCCAACTTCCTTTGTTTTCTTTTCATGCTTAGCTATAAGTGGATTGTTAGGTTGGAATTTAGCTATTGCTACAATGGCTGCACACTTACTAGCTGATTGTGCTAGTTTTATGAGTGAATTTAATGGAGAAATAATTAGGTGCAAAACTTTAAAAATAGCAAGGAAAATAGGTATAATAATGAGAGTAGAGCAGAATTTAGGGTCACGAAAAAAAACTAAAGGGTAAGATAAAAATGTTGTAATCAGAATTCTCTCCAGAAAATATGCAGGCATGAGGTTTGAAAAAAATTTTTTTGGGGAGAGTAAGCCTATGTAAAATCTTGTATAGACAGAAATTTTAAATCAAATTCTTTCTATACTGATTTTACTTAGGAACTTAAATTAGATTGATTTGCATGTAATTTTTGTAAGAATCTGACTGTAGAATAGTTTTACATTGCTTGATAGAGTGTTGAGAGTTCGAAGTGTTTTTTCTTATGGAGGGATATTTAAATCTTATCTGTGATTTCTGATGGCGCAGTCAAAATAAAAAAGAAATTTTCAGAAATCAATATTGAAGAAATATGCTTGCTGTTATAATAAAGGAATTCGGCTCTAGTCTGAGGCAAATTCCGAGTTATAAAATTACATGCACGTGAATAACATAATAAATTTAGTTTAATCCTTTACCCAAGTGTAGCAAACAAAGTTAGCTTTGTTTGCCTACACTACAGAAGTAGTAAACTACTTCTGGGTCACTGATGAGACCTCAATAAAGGTCGAAACCGGTCTGGGTAGTGGCCCTACATGTTCACAAGGAGATGTGCTTTGCATTATGGGAGATACCGAGACAAAGAGTGATGAGAGCTTAGTCCACCTTTACTACGAGTTGCCTCAGTCCTGAAGATACTTCAGGCATAAACTTTGCCTACACTTTGGTAAAGGATTAAACTAAACTTATTATAGCCTAACCAAGTGGAAAATAAACTTCCAAGAATAACATAGTTACGGCCTTGAGAAAGGGGGGATTAAAGTTGAATGAAAGGATTAAATATAAGTGACAAAATCAAGCAACAGATAAGACAACTTGGCGTTACGACGAAGAATTAAGTTAAATAGCACAAGTAAAGGGCAAAATATTGAAGATGTAATTTTGAATAAGTACAAAAATAAAATACAAATAAGAATAATATATTTTTACAAAGGCACAGCCGATTTGATATAAATTTTACACTTAACAGCCCAACGGTATCACATTGAGATTTTAGAACCTATTGTTCATCTATATGCTGCTGCAGTTGGCCAAGAATTCATTTTTATAGATGACAATTCTCATCCACACCGTGCAAATTTGGTACAGGAGTGGTTTGAGGAAGAAGGTATTGAACGAATTGACTGGCCTCCATGTTCGTCGGATTGTAATCCAATCGAACATGCCTGGGATGCTTTAGGTAGGCACGTTTCTGCTCGACTGGTGCCGCCACGATCGCTTCAAGAGCTTGAAATTTCTCTCACAGAAGAGTGGGGAAATATCCCACGAGAACAGTTTGAATATCTTATCTGGTTCATGCAATCAAGATGTACCACTGTTTTGGCTGTTAATGGAGATCATATGCCCTATTAAAAATTAACAAAAGCGTTTTTGGCTATTCTTGTTAAAATTATTTCATGCTAAAATGTATAATTTGTTAAATTTGTAATAAATATCGATTATTTAAACAATATCTCATCATTTACACCCTATCCATAAGTAAGAAATATTTATTCATGTATAAAGTACCCAATAGTTATAATTATTTGCAGAAATTTATAATTATCCGACAGAAACTAAAATATCCCTAATTGTTTTGAGCAGTGTATATATATATATATATATATATATATATATATATATATATATATATATAATATCAATAGGGGAAGTGGAATTTTCTTTTGCTATCTGTGCTTGAAATGAAGAGTTACCAGTTGAGACATTAATTTTTTCAAAGCATGGATGTTACTACCAAAATTAGATTATTTTAATTATATATGTAGAATTAACACACAAAATATTTTAGAGCTGCAGTAAAAATCACTTAATTGCTGAAAAACATCCTTGTAATTGTACAGGAATGATGTTTGTATAGTATAATTTTTTACATTTATTTATTTATTTATTTTTTCATAAGAACTGCTGATTGACAACTTAAATATAGACTATGTATTGCTCTGTATAATGTTCCATTAACCCCGTATAATTATAGTGTTTTGAAAAGCTTTTCTCTGAGCACCTTGTCGTATGCCTTTTCCAGATCTACAAAACTTAAGTGCAGATCCTTGTCATATTCCTACGATTTCTCAACTATTTGTCTTAAAATGAAAATTTGATCTCGAGAACCTCTATTTGGCCTGAACCCAGCTTGTTCTTTAAGTTTCTCTTCCACAATTTTTCTCAACCTCTTTTCAAGTATGCTGGCATAAATCTTGCTTGGAACACTTAAGTAAAAAATTTCCTCTGTAATTCTTACATTCAGTTTTATTTCCTTTTTTTATAGATGGATACTATGAAAGCTCTACTCCAATCACTGGGAATTCGACCTTATGACCAGGCTCTCTGAATTATGCTGTGTAGCCACTACAAAACTTTTATACCTCCATACTTAAGCATTTCTAGTCGAATATAATCTATTCCAGCTGCCTTTCCACATTTCAAGTTTTTGACTATTTTTTCTACCTCAAGTATTGATATGAACTTTTTTTTGCATTTCTCTTGCAAATTTTCTAGTATGCTTGTGTCACTGCTTAGATCGTTCAATGGTCTGTCAAAGTAATTACTCCAGACATCTAGGATATCCTTATCTTCTACTTTCGTGTCACCTTTATCATCTTTGATTTCTTTTACAGTACTCTTTTCTCCATTTCTAAGCTTCTTCAATAGCCTCCGGACCATTTTGCCACCTTCATAATATTTATTTTCTATATTCTTACTGAAGTCTTTCCATGACTTTTGTTTAGCTACTTTTACACACAGCTTAGCTCTTTACATTTTTCTCTGTATTCTTTTAGGGTATCTGCCAACTTATTTGCTAGGAACTTTTGATATGCTTTCTTCTTTTCCCATCCTGCTTCTTTAACTTGTGTCCACCATGGTGCTCTTATTTTTCTATCTTTGCAGACAACTTCACCACATACCTCCCTAGTTGAATCAGTCAATATCTTCTTCAGAGTTTGCCACAAATACTCCAGGGTTAGATTCTTGTTTTCAGTTTGTTTCATTTTTTTTCTTCAATAATGTTTGTATAGTTGAGTCTACAATTTACTTGTAAAAGCTGCTCAAAACTTTCTTACATACTGTTCTTTTCGATGTTATATCCATTTTTATCCTACCTACTACTAAGTAATGTTCTCTTCCAATATCAAATCCTCTGTACACTTTGTATCCTGAATGAGCATGATGATATAACTATCAACAATTATGTAGTCAGTGAGGCTTTTCTTATTTCTTGTGTTCTTCTCTCCATGTGCACATCTTTATATTGAAACATAGTGTTAGTAATGACTGGTCCATGTCCTGAGGAAGTCCAGTAAATACTTAGCATTATTATTAGCATTGCCCTTTTTTCCCAAAATTTTCCTATATGCCTGGTGGGATTAATTTCCTACTCTGCTGTTCAGATCTCCAACAAAGAATTTTTTCTATTTTCTAATAACTCAAATTCCTCGACGTCTTTCTTGGAAGAACCTTCTGTGGAACCATAGGCAGAAATAAAATCTCATTGTCCATGCACCATTTTGAAGTTTGCCCACAAACTGCCAATCAAGAAGTTTATTTTTGATGTTTAATCTTTCTGTCTCTTGATCATTATTGCCTGAAAATAACATCCTGTACTTATTATTTTTTGTCTAAAGTTTATTTTTCACTTGGTTAGAGTATAATAAAATTAGTTTAATCCTTTATCCAAGTGTGAGCAAACAAAGTTTGCGCCTGAAAATATCTTCAGGACTGGGTTAAGGTGGTACAACACCAGGGCAACTCGTTGCAAAGGTGGAGCAAGCTACCAACACTCCTATCTCAGTATCTCCTATAATGCAAAACACATCTCCTTGCAGATATGTCTAATGTTATGCATTAAGGGAAGGACCACCACCCAGACTAGTTTCGACCTTTATTGAAGTCTCTTCAGTGGGAGCCAGGCCCAAGTAAAGATACCAGGCAGAAGCATTAGCAGGTCCTCTCTACCTATAGGAGTTGCCAAATGGTGTGCCACCCTTTTTTTAATAAATTACTCTGGATTTAAAGAAAGATGTTGAAAGTTTATTTTTCACTTGGTTAGAGTATAATAAAATTAGTTTAATCCTTTATCCAAGTGTGAGCAAACAAAGTTTGCGCCTGAAAGTATCTTCAGGACTGGGTTAAGGTGGTACAACACCAGGACAACTCGTTGCAAAGGTGGAGCAAGCTACCAACACTCCTATCTCAGTATCTCCTATAATGTAAAACACATCTCCTTGCGGATATGTCTAATGAAAGGTCGAAACTAGTCTGTGTAGTGGCCCTTCCCTTAATGCATAACATTAGACATATCCGCAAGGAGATGTGTTTTGCATTATAGGAGATACTGAGAGGAGTGTTGGCAGCTTGCTCCACCTTTGCAACGAGTTGCCCTGGTGTTGTACCACCTTAACCCAGTCCTGAAGATATTTTCAGGCGCAAACTTTGTTTGCTCACACTTGGATAAAGGATTAAACTAATTTTATTATATTTTTTTGTCTCAGTACTTATATCCATGTGGTACTTTTCCAATTCTTCTGCAAGTTCAATTTCCTTTCCATTAATACTCTTTATACTGATGGTTGCAGTCTTCAGTTCTTCTGATGTCAGGTTTATTCTTATACTAGATGTTGAGGTGGAGCTTGTTCCAGTAGCTGACTTTTCACTGTTTGCCCTGGTTCCTTGATGAAAACAGTAAGGGGCCTTGTTTAACCGGACAACGCCCCAGCTGGGACGAAATCTCATCATGTTGTACCATCATATGCTTTTGTGTGTTTTTAGCCAACGGAGAGTACAGTTTGGTCAGCTAAGTCCCAAATTGTCAGCCCACCTATCTTTGTTCAGTACCCAGTAGATACATACCAGCAGGGCACACTACATGAAGGTGAGGATTAGACATTGGGTCAGAAGCCCCAGTCAGTTCTTTTCTGACTGGGGCTTCTGCATTTCTGAAAGATGATGTGGAGGTCTCCTCTCAGTTGTTTGGCTTTTATCCTTAAGCGATCCCCGTTTGGAATTCAGCCTTCTGAATTATGCAATGTAGCCACTGCAAAAATTTTATTCCTACAAAGCTGAGCATTTTTGGTCAAATGTCAATTCCATATGCTTTCCACATTTAATGTTTTTGAAAGCTTTTTATACCTCAAATATTTATATGTACTCTTACATTCTTGAATATTTTCTATAACTTCTGTCACTTCAGTATTCTTTAGAACATTCCTGTTGAATGATTTCTATCACCATGCTTTCACTTCTTGTTTCATTTAGCAAACTTTCAAGAGTAATTACTTCAAACGTCTAGGATTTCCTTATCTTCAGTTTTCATGTAATTTTTATAATCTTTGATTCTTTTTTACAGTACTGTTTCCTCCATTTCTGAGCTTTTCTGTAACCTAAAACATTTTATTTTATTTACTTATTTTTATTATTTTTTTTTATTCGAAAACATTTTTTCACCTTCCTGATATTTATTTTTTATCTTCTTACTGAAGTCTTCTCATTACTTTGGTTTAGCTACTTTTTACACATAGCTTAGCTCTCTTAGATTTTTCACTCTATTTTAGGGTATCTGCCAACTTATTGTGAGGGACTTCATTATGCTTTCTTCTTGTCCAGGACTGCTTCTTTAATAACTTTTGTCCACCATTGTGTTCTTATTTTTCTCTTGCTGTGTCAGTCGGTGTTTTCTTCAGTTTGTCACTGAAATATTTGAAATAAAAGAGTTTGGTTCTTGTTTACAAAGTGTTTATTTTTTTCTTCAGTGATGTTTGTATAGTTGAGTCTATAATTTACGTGTAAAAGCTGCTCAACTTTAATCCCTTTTAAAGTTTTCTTCCATGCTGTTTTTTTTTCAATGTGATATTCATTTTTATTTTATTTAAAACTAAGTGGTGGTCACTTCCAGTTTCAATTGCTCTGTATACTTTTGCATCCCAAACCAGTGTGAAGTTGTCAATATCAACATAATCAGTGAGGCTTTTCTTATTTCTTGTGTCTTCTCTCTACATGAACTTGTGCACATCTATGTTGGAACTTGATATTAGTAATGATTAGTCCATATTCTGAGCAGAAATCCAGCAGATACTTTCCATTATCCTTTCCCTTTTCTTCAATTTTCTCAAAATATTTCTGAACACTTTGGTGGGATTCATTTTTCACTCTGCTGTTTAGCTCTCGGACAAGGACTTTTTTTTTTCTTCTTCTTCTTCATGTCAACTGCCTGCTCTAATGACTCAAAATATTCCTCCACTTCTTGTTTAGGAGAACCTTCTGTAGGACCATAGGCTCAAATAAGTTTAATTGTCCCTTTCCCTATTTATTGAAGTTTGCCCACATAACTCTACCTATTAGAAACCAGTATTAGATTACATACTCAATATCACCAGATCAGCCCAGGTGGTGTTAAATGTATAAATAGCTTCATTAAACAGGATCTTCAAATATATATATATGTATGTATGTATTGTGGAAGGAATAAAGGAAAAATGTGATCAGCAGATTCCTTGAATAGTGCAGTGCACATGCAGGAAGAGTGACCGGCATGATGAGAAAGGCAAGATCAGTTTATAAGAGGAAGTTGACTGAGCAGGCCAAAGAGTGCTTTCACTGTATGGTGAGTAAAAGGAAGAATGATTATGGAAAGATGATAACTTTAATGAACTCTGGTAGGGAGGTGATAGAAAAGCAGAAGATATAATTGAAACATTGAGCAGTCACTTTCAAGTGTGTGTCATCGATGTGAAGATAATGCCATGACTGATGCAGTAAAAATCAGTATGAAAATAGAGATGAGGTGGAGATGTTCAGGATATTAAGAAATCTCAGTGTAATTGCAGATTGGATATCAGGCAGGCTGTTTGTCTCAATACTGATGGCGTCCCAGAGGAATGGAAAGAAATCAAGATATTCCATTATATAAAGCAAAGAAGTTGACTGGCACTTTGATATCATCCCGTCCAGGTGATTCTGTTATTTGCCAAAACATCCTTGACAGACAGTATTTTACATCACCAGCCTATGGTGTGAAAGCAGCTGGAACTGGAATTCATCAAACTAAGGGAACTTGTTCATCCCTCAAGGATCTATCTAGTATCAGTTTTTGTAACTGTAATTGCTTGTTCTTAGTTGACAGGAATGGAACTCACTGAGATCATCTACTGCAATAAACTTATCTTGTAGGTTTTTGTTAATGGAAAAAACATGTCTGGAGATTATAATTAACTTTTACTTAATTATTAAGCCAGTATTTTGCCTTACTCTTGAGGCATTATCTTTCTAGATACAAAGATAAGAATATGCACCTGCATATATAGGCAACCCTAATACCCTCTGCAGACACAGTAAGATGTTAATTGAAAGTTTTGCTAAAGGGAAGCAACTACAGATATCCCTCCCATGGACATGGGCATCATTGCAACTTTCAAAGCCTATTTTCTTAAAAAGACATTCTCAAAGGCAGTAGAAAACAATGGAAGAAAATGCAATTACGCTCCAAGAATTTGGAAAAATTTTAACATTAAACACGCGGTTGAAAACATTCATGACTCATGGGAGCAAGTGTCTTCTAGCTGCATGAGAGCTGTTTTAAAAAACCTTTTGCCAGAATGCATTAATAACTTAGGTGGTTTTCAAAATCCTGTGAACAACATGGTTGAAGAAATTGTTTCAATTAGTGAAGATCTTGGTTTTGATGGTGTTGATGCAGAAGATGTTAAAGAATTATTGGATTCAAATTCAAAAGATTTCAGTGACAACGATCTTCTTGAAATTGAACAACAACTTGCATATGAAGACAACGAACAAATGGAATGTGAAGATGAGGTTCCAAAGGAGATAACAATCAAAGAACTGGATGGAATATTTCACGGTTTAGAATTGCTTAGACAGCAAGTAATGGATATGGATCCAGATGTTAATCGAAGAATGCTTGTTTGCCAAGATCTAGAGAGTCATTTTGCTTGTTATCATAGTTTTCGCATCCTGAGTGGTTAGCGTATCTGCTCTCCAGCCAAAAGGCTGTGTATTCAAATCCCGCCGTGGGCATGGATGTTTGTGATTGTCTGTGAAAATAATAGTGGTGATGGTGAACAGTAGATGCTGTTGGTGTAGATGAGGCAGTTTGTGGGTGAAGTTGAGAGATGGAGAGTTGTAGAGTAGGTGCCCTCCTCTGATGAGTCTTAGGACTCCCTGGAGGTGTCAAATAATAATAATAATAATTTATGCTAATAGGAAAAAACTAAAACTGTTCAAACAACTCTTGATAACTTTTTTTAATAAAAAATTGCAGCAACTGATGTAGGTACAAGCATTTATTAAATATTTACTTTGCATTCATTTTTTATCTTTCCTAAAAGAGTACCGTATAAAACAAATTATTAATACAGTAATTGATCATGGACGAATTGTAATTTTTACCATTGATTATTATATTTGATTAATGTGATTTTGACATGTGTTAACATCGAGGGATTAATTAATCGCATTAATCAAGGGATACCCTGTATATTTTAAGTTAAGGATTTTCTCGAGCTGAGGTAGATTCCGTAAACATTTTCTGATATTTAAATATATATATCTCTATATATTAAACATGAGAAACTGCATTTTCAAAGTGGCTGTAGCATAGATATTGGACATAAATATATATATATATATATATATATTCCCCCGATATTAGCAGCTCTTTCAGTTTGACCAAAATATGCCACTTTCTAGGAGCAGGGAATATTGTAGATGCCAAGATCATTTAAGTGGAGTGGAGTCTTGTGATTGAGCAGATAAGAGTAACTGATTTTTGGTAAAAGACTTGAAAGAGGTTTGGATTAATCTTTTCAGAGCATGTGATTTCTTGAGATGAGATGATCTGGTTATAAGAGAGATTTTTTATGATCTGAGTTTTTATGATTATTGGGTTTGGATGAGTGTAGAATAATGTTCACTGAGACGGCATCGCTCAAAATGGTGTCATGGATATGATTAATTTTAGGTGACTAGTATGGTCTGAACAAGTACTTCTAGCTTGATTTGATAATGCTTTAATAACATCATGCTGTTGGGGGGTGGGGGTAAAAAGATGGATGCACCTACCAGTGTGCAAGTTAGTTAGCTGAATGACTGTTTGCTTCAGGTTCAAAAAATAATTACTGCTGAAGATGGCAAATTAAGTATGGAAATAGGCAATAGAATATGCAAAGCTGGTATGGTGGACTACCAATTCCGAGCGATATTATATGTATATTAAAGCAGCAGTTTAATTCACACACACAAAGAAAATAAGATTTTTATTTTTTGTGTCATGAATTAACATGCAAATTTGAACTGCCAGCACTGACCTTTTCTACACATTACTTGTTTATATGGGATAAGAGAGAAATTGTCCAAAACAGTCAACAGTATGCATGAGTGTGCAAACCAATTTTAACTCCTGGATCTGAGTTGATTAAAGATCACAGACAGCTCTGAGAAAAATTATACAGATGGTATTTGTGGCAGATTCATATAAAAAATATAGGACATTAAGAACTAACTTGGGCATAGATGAACCATATCAATTGAAATGAGCAGTGGAAGTGGAAGGTTATCAAATAAATGATATCAGGAAAAAGACCCAGTGCAAGTCCTATATATTGGTAGATTGTAGGTAGCAGAGACTCTAGAAGACAAATGTAGTAGCTGATAATAGTGGAGTCCTGGAAAATAACAGATTAATTTGGAGGAAACTTGTTGATAGGAAATTACTAATAATAATAGGCTTGTAGTGCTATCATTGTTTCTATCCTGTGCACACCTCATTAAGCTATATATATTGGGAATTTGATGCTAATAAAATGATTTTTTTTTTTTTTGATTCTCTTGCAAAATAAGATTACATAAAATATTTAAGAAGCTTTTCATAGGAAAGTTATAAAGAAACAGAATGCAAATAACAAACTTTTGTACATGCATAAGTGATGAAATTTGTTTGTATTTTTATTTTAAAATGACATGTGGCTTCTTATATATTCGTGAATATACAAACAAATAAAATATCGTAGTTATACTTGAATATATAGATTTGAAAATATTGTTTCCAAGTTAAGGAAATTAAACAATTTAAAAAACCATATAAGCTGTGCAGTGGTTACAGATGATACTCAATGCTTAGCTGTCTTTCTCATTTTGGATCTTTATTTACAATTTCAATCAATTATACATTGACATAATTCTGATGAAAAGAAAATGCTTGCTTAAAAAATGAATTGCTTTTATTTACTCGAATCTAACTTGCCCTCGCATATAACTCGCACCCCTGATTTTACTTTATGAAAAAAGAAATTAAAAAGTTTTGCATATACCTCACACGAAAAAAAGTTTAAAACTTTCAGAAATAGTGAATTGTTGTTATGACAGTTTCAGATATTTTGGAATTCGGTTGAAGAGAATCAGCATTTCAATTCAACAGTCATCAGCTTGCATCGTTGAGTCGCATGATCTTGTGTTAATACCACACCAACCATATGCATAAAGATGGAAGCAACCAGTAGAAGAAATGTGTGGGAGTCAGAGCATTGACTTCTACTTGATCTTGGATTGCACAGGGGTGGAGCAGTGAATGAAGTGAGGTTTAGGTTCTACATGGAGTGGATGGCAGCTGGCGGCTGCAAAGGTGGGAAGATTAAGAGACCATCATTAGAACTGTTGTGCATCTGGAATTTGAGAGATTGGGACATGATTTCACTAGAAATAATTGCCAAGAATTTTTTATCAACTGGCATCTCTAATGCTCTGGATGAGAACGAAGATAATACTATTTGGGTAGATGACTGTTTGTTTTAATTTAATTACAGAAGTATTGTTGCTAAAGATTCAGATATGTCACATGATGAAGGTGAGTGACCAATTGCTTAAATAATGTTGATAATTAAAATTTAAATGCATTCACTTTATAAATAATGTAAGCAATTATAAATTATAATGGATACTGAGGATTTAATTATAAACATCAGTTTAGTTTTTTTTCTGAAGAACTTTAGTTTCCAAAAATCTCATCATATATCTCACACCATGATTTTTTAACTTTTGGGGTAAAAAGTGTGAGTTATATTCGAGTAAATACAGTATTTATTCATTCCTTGCACATGCAACTACACCCTAATACTAAATTGATATAGAACTCATTTTTTTTTTTTTTTTTTTTTTTTTTTTTTTTTTTTTTTTTTTTTTTTTTAATATTATAGGCAGTGCAGAGAATTCTTGAAGCTCATGCTAATGTGAAAGACTTGAACATTGTAGAAGCCAAATTAAATTTCATCAAAGCTTGGCAAGCACTTCCTGAATATGGGATTTCGCTCTTCATAATAAAATTTGTTGGTTCCAGAAAGGAGGTAGGTTAGATTTTGAAAATGCAACTTTTAGCCTTATATGTTCTGTGTGATGTGTCTAACAGATAATACAAACAAAACTAATTCAGTTAGTTACTAAAGTAATTCTCATTTAAGTATATAAGAATGTAATTGGGTAACAAATCCAAGTCAGGTATTCATAAGTTCTTAAACAATTGACCAAAACTATACTTGTTTAGTTTTGAACTTTTACAATTTTTAAAACTGTATTTTTTTAATTTTGATTCACATGAAGTTAGTGTATGCTAGGATTTTCTTTTTTGTATTACAATTTTTTTACTGATTAACATTTCTGCTTTGTAACATTTGTCTCACACCAATCTAGCATTACATATTTTTCTCTTGTATTCCTATTCCCTCCCCTCCCGCCACTTTTTTTTTTTAATTTAAGAGACTTTTGATGTCTCAGTTCAAAATTAAAATCCATATAACTAAAGATTACTCTTAAAGATATTGCACGAGTATCATACATTAAAGTTTTTTGCAGTTTGTATTGATTGAAAGATACTTTTATATGCTGGTTATTCTTCTTTCTTTATTAAAATAATTCCATACTAAAATTGGATTAAGAGTTGAAGCTTGAAATGGACTTCTACATAGCTTATAAAAATGATGTAGAGAACTGGCTGATGCTTCTAACCTGATGTCCAATGCTTTTAATGTATCACACCATTAGGAAAACATTTATATTATATTATAAAACATTATATGCCAAGCAAATGAGGATGGGCTGACAATTTTGGCCTTAAGATCACGAAATTGTATTCTGTATTATCTGAAACTAATTAAACATTATGATAGTACAACATAATCATATTACTAACTATTATGATAACGCAATTAACTCGCATAAATTATTCTTTATTATTTTCGTAGATTTGCCTGAGTATCATCATCAGTACAGATACAAGGCTAATTAAACTAACTGCTATATTCACAAAGTGCCACCTAAGTAGTTAAGGTTAAATTTTCTAAATTTATTTAATTATTTTTTTTTGTTTTTTTAAATTATTTAAATTGAGTTATTTAATTATTAAATAATAATTATTTATTCACCAGAGATCAGGCCAACAATTGTGGTAGCAGTTAGTCAGTGTCTTTAACGAACCAGTATGATTGTAGTATAGCTTGTTTCTTGTGTATATTTGTACGCTCCATAAAGGTCGAAACGTCGAATTGTAAAATTTTAGTAATATTAAACTAAAGTTTTATTCAAGCACGGTAGTTGTCTCCATAATTTCCAAAAATGCATTCGGATCACCGTGCAAGCCTAAAAGAAAGGATTTAATTATTCAATTATAATATTTTTTTTTTTTTTTAAATCCAGTACCTTGAACCGAACAGCCTGGAATTGCAGAACATGCTATCGACACCAGACATAGAGTTAAGTGGAACAAGACAAAAGTCGGTTCCTAATCGAACGGCTATACTAAAAAAACGTGAAACATTACTTCACTCCACTAACCTAAACAGATCTGATGGTCTACGTCTTTCCCCCTTGTGGGAGATAATACTTTATAATGCAGCAAATCTTTCCTAACATAGAATTGTATACACATATATATTTAATTTTAAAAAATATATTTTTTTTTTAATTATTATAATTGAATAATTAAATAATTATTATTTAATAATTATATAAATTTAGGCAATTTAACCTTAACTGCTTAGGTGGTGCTTTGTGAGTATAACAGTTATTGTTTAATTAGCCTTGTACCTGTACTGATGATGCCTGTGATACTTAGGTGAAAAATCTACGAAAAAAGAATAATTTACGCGAGTTAATTCCATTAGTATAATAGTTAGTAATATGTCTACTCACGGTATTTCATATATTATGGTGGCTGGGATGCTGTCCTATTCAGCCATCACTTATGCTGAATAGTCTAATTCAGCATAATTAGACTATTGGTGAAGTGGCATCTGTTTAAATTCAAAATTAAACAAGGCACAAGTAGCGTATTGTTAATTCTGGAATGAATGGTTTAATGTATT
Source organism: Typopeltis vanoorti (assembly GCF_054136105.1). NCBI lineage: Eukaryota > Metazoa > Arthropoda > Arachnida > Uropygi > Thelyphonidae > Typopeltis > Typopeltis vanoorti. Next base: position 51,239,381 of record NC_143565.1, read on the forward strand.
ATTAGTCATTTCATTCGAGATTTAACTAAGATGCAAAATTCCTCAAAAGAAATGCTTGTACATAGGTGTAAGTGATTTTTGTAAATAATGTAATAATACTTTCTTAATGAAATTTTTTATGTTGTTATATTGTAAACTGTCCTGTAAATAACAGACAAGAATCATAAAAGTCTTTGTAAAGATTACATTGGAACAAGAAAGTTAGAGCAAAGTTCACATTAGCTTAATCAGCTTATAAACATAACCCCAGGCAGTCGTGATGCGAAGTCCGAGGTGTCTGCAAGGTACCCACGTGGGCGACATATCGGAGAGAAGATAGCACAGAGTGCAAAAGGCTTAGTACTGCCAGCAATCAGTGATGTAGTAGGGAGAGCAGCCACGAAGGATATAAAATATTTGGCAAGCTCGGACCTTTTTTCTTGGTTTGTGCCTCTCTCCCCTTGGTTTCGGGTTCCGGTAGAAGTCGTTCGTGCAGATGGGAAGAACGGTGGTCAACAACGGCCACGCAGTCAGGTAGCGGTCTGGTCCAGGCATAGCAGCAGCACAGCTAAACAGCCAGTGAAGACCACAGCTTTATGCAGAACCACAGTGCACCCATCTGTCAGAGTAGTATTGCAATCATCGGCACAGGAGTGATTCGTGAACATAATCACTAGTTGGCAAAATCGGAGGACAACAGGTAGCAGATCGAGGAAACTAGCTGAGAGGAGTCAGCAAAGATTGATCGAGAGGAAATTCCTGCTTAGTCCACTTGGTCAGTAACGTAAAACCTTTTATTTGTCCATTGAACTGTGAGCAGAGCTAGGAAGAGTTAATGTAATAAGTTAATGGACTTGCTAATATATGACAGGACTCTAGTACTGTAACCTGTGGTAAATTGTTGTAATTCTAGAAGTATATTGTAACTTGTCCTTGAATCATTTTCAGTGTGTTATAATCTAATCTTTGGATATTGAGTAGTTATTCACTTGCATATCTGTGATAAGTGAACGAGAATAGGACAGTTTGATTTGCTGATGTCTTTTAGTGTAACGCTTTAATTGGATCTTGTCTGATAGATTGGTGTTACCTGCAGGAACAAAATTCTTATGTTTAGAATAACTGATTACTATATACAATACCTTAGAATGAATAAACATTCTTGTTTTCTTTACCTAAGTAAATTGCCTGATTTCTCAAACCAATGCACCTCTTGCTTAAATTAGAACCTGTATAAAAAAAATTCAAGCGGGGGGGGGGGGGTATGACTGCTAATTGAGGAAAGTAATTTAAGGGCTTGTTGATTACTAAATTCCTAGATTGTGTGACCGTCTGCGTGTTAACTCTCTGACAAGGAGATTTCTCTTGTATAGGAATTAAGATGCTGCTGCTTCAAAAAATAAATTTTTCTTAATTCTGAAAATGAGCTAACTCTAGAATTGCAACCAAAGAGAATTGGCCCTAGCCTAAGGTATTCTCTTTGTTTGTAGGATTTCCACAAGTGATCTAACACATTAACACAAGTGTATAACAAGATAGTAATTAAGATAATAAAACATAAAATAAATAAATATACACTTAAGAGAAAGAAAAGATATAACAATATGAAGTAGATGATGAAAGATTTTCACTTGGTTATACTATAAATTAAAGATGCCAAGAAGTTATATTCTTGTTTTAATCCTTTATCCAAGTGTAAGTGAATAAAGTTTGCATGTGAAGTATCTTCACGACTGGACTACTTGTATATAGAAACTAATGACTTCGTATGAGTTGTCTTATTATCCCATAGTGCAAAGCACACATCCTTTCGAGTGTGTATAATGCTATGCATTATGGGAAGGTCCACTACTCAGACTAGTTTGACCTTTAAACACTCTCACAATTATGCGTAACTGCAAACCGACAAGAATAAAAACTGACTAGAATAATTACAAATAAATAGTATCGAACGTGAGTGAAACACGTATCGCGTGTACAAGATCAGCTAGCTGTTGCTGAGGAACTTTCTGTAGGTATTAAAGTTCATTTCTTCCGTTTTTAAGGTTCTGATTAGGGTTTTCCATATCTCTGGGAGTATTAGGCCTTGATTTCTGTTAAGGTTCACAGTAGAACGGGCGACTGTGGCTGCTTCTTTGAACATTCTTGAATGGTAATCTTCCTCTAAGTAAGGGGAACAGCTTTGTCCCACTCGATGACATGGTTAGTTGTGGAGAAATGAGACGATAGGCCAGAAATGTCCTGTCTGTTGTTTTTGACATAGCCTATGTGCTCCTTTTGCCTGATTTCGAGGCTTCTCGAAGTCTGTCCGATGTAATTAGAGCCACATGAGCATGGAATATTATAGACTCCAGCATATTTATCGTAAACTACTAAGATCTCCAAAAGACAACCATCCTTTCTACAAATATGCTGGAGTCTATAATATTCCATGCTCATGTGGCTCTAATTACATCTCTAATTGCCCTGAAGAAGCCAACAGATAAGTGTGGCAAAACTAGTTGGTTCAGTTAATTAATAAAATTGATCAATAGTTTGACCTTTATTGAGATGAAAAAGTAAAGGAGTGTTCATCATAGGCCTAGAGTAGTTAGAAAATATAGGGGTGCAAGAGAGCTTGTTAATATTAGGAGAAAGAAAATGCAGATAGGAGAAAAAAGGGTCAGCTCTTTTATATCATCATATAGCCAAAGGATATCATTTTTTTTTTTCACCAGTTGAAAAAAAAAATGATATCCTTTGGCTATCATTTTTTTTTTGCAGCTAAACAACTGATACCAAGTGGTTAACCACTTGGTATTGACAAGCATGACTGGGATTGCTTTCCAGTCATGCTTCCAATTGACCATAAGATCACATTGAACCAAGAGGATGGAACCATTTAAAAAAACCTCTAATAGTAAAAATAGAATTTCATCTCCCCCTGGTAAATATTGTGTCTTACACTACCTAGACAAAAATTTCGTATCAATGAGACTTATTTGTGCCTATGGTCCCACAAAAGGTTCTACTAAGGTAGAAGTGGGGGAATTTTTTGAGGCTCTAGAGAAAGCAACTGACACAATGAAAAAGGAAAAGTTGGTCCTCGTTGGGGATCTGAATAGTAGGAAATGATTGTCAGATATACAAAAATATTTTGGGAAAATTTGGAGAAAAGAGCAAAGCTAATAATAATGGCAAATACTTGTTGGATTTCTGCTAAATGACTGTTTATTACTAACACAATGTGCACAAATTCACATGGAGAGAAGAGGCAAGGAATAAGAAAAGTCTCATTGACTATGTTATTGTTGATAGTGATGTTTTTTTCCTGTTGCAGGACACCAGAGTGTACAGAGGCTTGGAAATTGGAAGTGATCACTATTTAGTCTTGAGCAAGATAAAATTGAATTTCATATTGAAAAGAATAACATGTAAGAAAGTTTTAAAGCGAATAAAAGTTGAGCAGCTCTCAGATGTGAACTGTAGACTAAAATACACAAAGATTATTGAAAAAATAAATAAAAGAGTTTGAGAAAAATTGTTAATGAAACAAGCAGCGATAGCACTGTGGTAAAAAAACACTCAACAGACATACAGTTAGGAATACATATCCATACTTGAAGTAGAAAAAGCTATCAAAGGCTTGAAATGTGGAAAGGCAGCAGGAGTAGATGATATTCAACCAGAAATGCTGAAGTATGGTGGTATAAAAGTCTTACAGTGGCTGCACTGCATAGTTCAGAGGTCCTGGAAAGAGGGACGAATTCCTGATGATTGGAGTAGAGCTGTCCTAGTACCCATATATAAAAAGGGAAATAAAACTGAATGTGAGAATTACAGAGGTATTTCCCTACTGAATGTTCCTGGTAAGATTTATGCAAGTATGCTTGAGAAACGGTTGAGAAAAACTGTGAAAGAAAAGCTTGGTGAAGAACAAGCTGGATAAGCCAAATAGAGGCTGTCAGGATCAGATCTTCACTTTACGACAAATAGTTGAGAAATCATGGGAATATAACAAAGATCTATATTTGAGTTTTGTCGATCTGGAAACAGTATACGACAAGGTGCAGATAGAAGCTATTCAATACGCTACAGTTATATGGTGTCAATGGGGCATTATATAACTGTAGCGTATTGAATAGCTTCTATCTGCACAATTCTAACTGCTGACTTACAACTCAAATAAAGACTAAGTATTGCTTGATTTGTAAGTCAGCAGTTAGAATTGAAGGAAGTACAGGAAGATGGTTTAATGTTAAATCTGGTGTGAGACAAGGATGTACATTATCCCCTCTGTTATTCATTATCTATATGTATCATATTATGAAGGAAAGTGGTATTAAACATGATATCAGAATTGGAGATGTTAATGTCAGCTCTTTGCTTTATGCAGATGATGTTATACTTTTAAATAAATCTGCTACAAGTTTGCAAGATTCTCTGACTAAATTGAATAACTGTTGTAATAGATATGGTATGAAGGTCAACATTAAAAAAACAAAGACAATGAAAATAGATAGAATTGTTGAAAATGTCAACGGGGAACCTGTGGAACAAGTAAAACATTTCAGCTACTTCAGCACGATTTTTACTGAAGATGGTAAATTAAATATGGAAATATACAACAGAATCAACAAAGCTGGTATGGTAGGAAGTCAATTGAATAAAATAATATGGAATAAGAGAGAAATTAGTCGTATACAAGACAGTGTTCAAACCAGTTTTAACTTATGGATCTGAGAGCTGGGTCAGATGTAACACACTTGACCATAGACTATAGACCACAGATATGAGAGTTCTGAGAAAGATTTTAGGCATGAACAGATGACATAAATGGTAATATCATAATATAAATGAGGATATTATAAAAGAACTATACATTGTCAGCACCCAGGAATGTGTTATCAAAGCTAATCTCAGGTGGTATGGTCACTTAAACAGAATTTGCGAGGAAAGATTAGCAAACAAGTATTCTCTGCCAGGTTGGCAGGAAAATGACCCAGAGGAAAACCAAGATATAGGTGGATTGATACAGTACAAAGTGCCTTAGACCAGTGCTTCCCAAACTACTGGATGCCAGGGCCCCCTTTGGAAAAATTAAAATATTTCATTGCCCCCTCGAAAAATAATCGTAATATAGACATATATTATTATAATATTTATTGTATTTATATTCAATACAAAACATACACAGCGAATATTGCAAAAATCAAATGCAAATATTACATTTTTAGCATCTCACATACACATTTGACATGGCATATTATCTCATATTTTTATATAGATAGATATATTGTTATTGTACATTTGCCATACAAGCACATAAAACGTAAAAACGATTAGTAATTAAGAAAGAATTAAAAACATGAAAGTTAATAACAATTTAATGTGATGGATGTGTTTCAATACTGCTACACCAATATCAGGTGAAATATTTGAAACTGCAATGCTTAGATTTCTGCTTTGAAATGAAACTTATATGAATAAGCATATATTTACTAATATTCATTAAACGCCGAAATACGCAGGAAGCAAAATTTGTGAACCCACACCAATTGTGTGATTTTTTCCATTAAAATATAAAAAATAACAAAAAAGAAATAATCAATAAAAATTAAATACGTTTCTCTTAAGACAAAGAAAACAACTTAGTCTTAAAACATTTGAAAAATGGGGGGAGGGGGTTGCCTGCAAAAAACGAACCTTTTTAAGTAATGGAATGCCCAACACACATTACATAATCAGTTCAGATTCACTGGGCAAGAGGACAGCTGTAGGATGCATGTTCTACTGTTTCCAGTTGGTAACAGATATCACAGATTGGATGGATCTCCAATATTAAAGTATTCTCCATTTGATGGCATTTACTGGAAGTCAATCACATGCAATTCTCCAAGCAAGATCCCTCATGTTAGGGTATCCTTGGAACTTCAGTAAGTGATGAAACAGTGTGTTATTGTTGATACCCAACTGTGGGAAGGGCCACTACCCAGGCTGGTTTCGACCTCTATTGAGGAGAAAAAGTAAAGGAGTGGCAAAAGAGGTTAATGATTTTTTATATCAAATTTTACATTTATTAATGGAAAGAATGTCAATGTCAGAATGTTGTAGTATTCAGGAATAATTTCAGCCTTTGGACCTTTATAATCATTTATTCTAAATAGAGAAAGATGAAAAACCAAAACATTTTATGGATTTTTGAAGCCGTATTGCTTTTAGCCAAAAGTCTCCATGCTTCTTTGATAGTTGAGGAAATACCTTTTTAACTTCTTGGTATCAGCAGGACTAAAAAGATTGCACAGGTTTACTATATAATTGCTTTTCTTCAGCTTCTGTAATGTCTGTAGTAATGTACAACTGAGCAGTGAAGATCATGGTTTTATGTACTATGGCTTTAGAAAAAAACAGAAAGTGGCCCAATTTTCCGGTCTTCTAAGGTTTTAATGTTTTTGTATATAAGTTCTTGAACTCGATATTGGTTAAGTGGAGAAGGGAATTCCAAGTATAGTTTAGGGTTCTCTCTCAGGGACTAATGCAAAAGGAATGCCTCCAAGATCCCACTTTCCAAAAACTTAATTTTGTCTTGTTTGCATTAGCAGTTAATCTACTGTGATCTTGCTAAATTTTTCTAAAATACCAAAAAAAAAAAAAAAAAAAAAAAAGTATGTGGAATCATTATCCCTCAACGTGCCTACCATATCGTCAGCATATGGTAATACCCTATTTTCCTTCATAGTTGAGAAAGGAGTTTGTTTTGTGAATGTGTGGGATGAATTTGAGAGCCATATAGCTGTATAAAAGAGATGGGCTATATTTGAAAGGATTTGGTGTGGGTCATTGCAGAAACTGTTGCTGCAAGAGATAATGGCTGAAATGAATGTAAGACCTGAGGATGCAAGTTGTATGTGAAAGACCAGAAAAGTAAGGTAGGCAAGTTTGTGAATGAGTGAAGAGAATGAGAGGAACACAGGATGGGTAGGCAAATGGGGGATTCGGAGTGGACAGAGAAAGTGGAAAGGGTGCAACTTCTTTATCCCTTCCAAACACAGGACACCAAATCTGTGCCCAGTAGTACAGGGTAGTCATATCAAGGTTGTATGCAGGCAAAGGGTGTAAATAATTTTGCCCTTATTCAATATCTTAATATATTTTGTTCAAAAGAGGTCAAATACTTATGTTTGTTAGGGTCCCATTCTTAAAAGTATCACTTAATTCACAGTAATGAGTCATGTTATGTAGAAGTGCTTGCATTTCAGTGGTAGTGATCGTTGTTCAGTATGGACATGATTATTATTTGCTATGTTGTGTTCTTGAACCTCTCCCTGTTATTGAAACAGGGAGGTTCAATTAAAAAAAAAAAAAAAAAAAAAAGGATGGTCAGAGCAAATTTCAATTAACTCTCCATACAGATGTTATCTTAGAGTGCAAAGAGGATAAATAATGAGAAGCACCTCCTTTTCATTAGTTCAAAAAGGTCAAATAATTCCTTATCTGAAAGCAAATGACTTTAGATATCTTTGCTATCCTACCACTGCAATCTTAAGAAGTGTTTGGTGAGATATAAAATTCAGTAATTTGGAGGGATTGGAATAGGAGTAGCAATCGGGGCTAATCTTAGAGTCCTTTTGTTCTCTTCTTCCTCTTCCACATACAAACAATTACGTCGGACTGAGTTGATTTGAAGGATAAACAGGATAATACAAATCTCTTATGATAATGTATAGTACTGTAAAACTTTATGCCTGCTCAGCTGTTTTGGAAGAAAACAAAATAATTCATTGCCTCGGGATTTGATTGTTTGGTCTTGTTTGCTCCAGGAATAATTCCATGACCTAATACGATTGTTTCCTCTCTGGCACTTTCTTTAACAGGTTATAATGAGACTTAAGTGTGGTGAATAAACTAAGGTATTATCTTAGAACACTGTTCTTCCTTCACCCATTAGGTCTTCCACTACAGAGTTAATTAGTGCTTGGGAAAAATTGGGCAAGTGTTCCAGGTTCTCTGTAACACCTGTATCAAAAAAAAATATTACGTTTTCCTAATTTTGAGAGGTATCTGGCCATATCTACTGTTTGTTTAAAAATATATAGGCACCTTCCTTGTAAGGAGTGTTAATGAACTCATCAGTACTGATTATTGGAAATTCCATGGGGGTTCTATCACTTTATTCCATTCCATCTGAATTGAGTTCCAGTATATCTTAGTATTTGAAAGAATTCTTTGTGTACATTGTAATCTTATTTCTCAAGATTATAAGATAAATTACTGATTGCTAAGATTGTTATGATATGTGGTTGAGGTTCCCATGCTTTGTTAATGCATAAATGATTAATTTAAAATTCAGAAATGACGTCAACAGTTTAAACAGTTTGTTGTTTATTTTCAAATATATGGTTCTGGAAATATAGAAAATTTTCTGAAAGTCTGTTTAAAAAAAAAAACCTGGTATTATCACATCAATTTTTTTTCAGTACTGTATATATTATACATCTCCAGAATGAAAGAATATTCTTATTTGTAGTTTTTTACTACTGTTATCATTAAGACATTATTATTTGGTAATTTCTCTCTCTTTCAGGAACTGCTTGGCGTGGCTTTTAATAGACTCATGAGAATGGATAGCAGTACTGGTGATCACATCAAAACATGGCGTTTTAACACAATGAAATCTTGGAATGTGAATTGGGAAGTCAGGCGAATGATAGTGCAGTTTGAAGAAGAAAATGTTGATTTTAGCTGCCTGAGTGCAGATTGTAAAGTAGTTCATGAATTTATTGGTGGATATATTTTCCTTTCCATGCGTTCGAAAGACCAGAATCAGGTTCTTAATGAAGAACTTTTTCACAAACTGACAGGGGGATGGTCATAGTTAAGCAGAAATTTTTCATAACTGCATTTTTTTTAGACTGTATGAAGAACAGAAAACATCTGCTTAATTTTTTTATGTAGCATTTTGTGATATATATTTGATTTCTTCAAAGCAGTTTTTATATGTATACATACATACATACGTACATATATATATATATATATATAAGTGCATTTACAGAAGTTAATTTTTTTTTTTTTCACTTTTATGTATTTTTTTTTTTTTTATAACATTTTATAAGGTGTTTTCAAGAATATTTTTTGATGAAGTTAGTATATTATATTATGTGTGGGGTTCATATTATTGACGCAGCACTTTTGAAATAGTGAAAAGAACTTTTCTGCCTTCCATTTATGAACTATAATCATCTATTTTTATAAAATATTTTTGCTCCTGTTGTATTACTTATTTCATTTTTTTGAAGATAATTTTAAATTTTGGACTTAAAGTAGCAAAATTCTTAGCATTGGACACAATCTGATTTCTTATTACTCTTATGATCCGATCTCTTATGATTGCAGGTTCACTGCAGTCATAAGAGATCACTATAAATTTAAAAAAAGATCTTTGATTTATTGCACTAATAAAATCTTAACTCTCAAAGTTGGTCATGAGGTCCTGATTTACGCTTACAAGCAGACCCACACTTCACTGTGCAGGCTTTTGGTTTTGGATGCCTGCACGGTGACTTATATCTGTAGATGTGTGTTCGTGGGGCCAGTTTGCCTCTTCTGAGGGATGAAAAACTCCAGTTTCCAGGTGGAAAAAACCCTCTACCTCCTTATGAGACTCACTGACTCACCATTAGTCAAGAGAGACCAGATTAAGATTCTTCACATCATGGACAGGAATCGAGCCTAGATCTTTCTGACCAGAGGGCTTCTTCTATACCGACTGAGCTATAGAGGCTCTGGTCATGAGGTAGTAGGCAATTTTTTGTTTAAATTTCTTCCCAATAATTGGAGGAATGATTTTTAAAATACTATATAATAATAATTTAATATGACTAATGAAGATTGATTTGTGTATTGGATAAGTGATTTCATGATTTATTAGCTGAACTTATTAATTAATATATGCAAAGTAAATTTCAATAATAAAAGTAAAAAATTACTTTGGATATGTTGACAGCTCATATTATTAATCTTGGGGAGAAGGGAAAGCTAATTTAAATTTCTGAATTTTAGAGAAAGGTTTTTGAATCTTTTTTGAAAGATAATCAAAAGTTGTAAGTGGAGATTTCTGTGGTTTAGAAGTTCACATGGTATATTCTGGTAATTGGACCACATTTTTTTTTTTTTTAATAAGCTAATAAGCTATATAAACACAATGAATTAATAAAAGACCCAACAAGTTTCGTAAGTCATTTGACTTACATCTTCAGGGGTAAAAGGTAACTGAAAGTTAAAACAACAAAAGAGAGATTAACAGTTCATACTATACAGTTATAGCCGTCTGACTATTCATAAAATTAAAAATCAGAATGCAGATTCAAAGCAGTGCTGGGTTTAAAGAATGCTGGATGATGCCACGTTCTGTTGTTCACATTCATAATGTCCGAGGTATATTTTTTTATTAAAGCTGACCAAGCTTGGTGAAGAATTAATCCTTGATTTTATTGCATTGTGTTGGTATTTTAAGCATGTTTGCAGCTTCTTTAAATTTCCTTATGTAACAGTTTTTTTTTCTATGTACAACATGTTTGTATTCTGCCATAGTACATTGTGGCCAGAGGAAGTGGTATGGAAAGCTAGACCAGATTATTGTTCTCTTCTGTTTTGTACATCCTTTTGGTGTTCGTTCATGCGAATTTCCCAAGATCTTCCTTTCTGTCCTACGTAGCAGGTGCCGCAAGGACAATAAATGTGGAAACACAAATATAACATCAGAGGCTACTTTGATGTTATATTTGTTAAGTAATTTAGCCATCTTGTCTGTAACGTTTTTGATATATGGAAGCGTGATAGCATTTTAGAAATCTTGTTTCTGAGAGATGCTTGTAGGAGCTGTATAGAGGATTTTTTTGATAGTCTTGGTTTCATAACCATTCTTTTGAAAGATCTGTGTTAGATATTCTAATTCTTCGTTTCTCTGTTTTTCTGTGCCGGAAATGTTATACGCTCTGTCCCTTAGGATTTTTATTATACCTATTTTCAGAAACAAGATTTCAAAAATGCTATCACGCTTCCATATATCAAAAATGTTACAGACAAGATGGCTAAATTACTTAACAAATATAACATCAAAGTAGCCTTTTTGCCACTGGAAAAAATTTTGAGATTTCTACATCCCCCGAACCCTCCTCATCATCCTTTAAAAAAAACCGGGTGATTACAACATTTATTGTTCTTGCGGCATCTGCTACGTAGGACAGACAGGAAGATCTGGGGAAATTCGCATGAACGAACACCAAAAGGATGTACAAAACAGAAGAGAACAAAAATCAGGTCTAGCTTTTCATACCACTTGCACCGACCACAATGTACTATGGCAGAATACAAACATGTCATACATAGAAAAAAACTGTTACATAAGGAAATTTAAAGAAGCTGCAAACATGCTTAAAATACCAACACAATGCAATAAAATCAAGGATTAATTCTTCACCAAGTTTGGTCAGCTTTAATAAAAAATATACCTCAGTCAGACCTTGGACATTATGAACGTGAACAACAGAATGTGGCATCATCCAGCATTCTTTATACCCAGCACTGCTTTGAATCTGCATTCTGATTTTTAATTTTATGAATAGTCAGACGGCTACAACTGTATAGTATGAACTGTTAATCTCTCTTTTGTTGTTTTAACTTTCAATTACCTTTTACCCCTGAAGATGTAAGTCAAACGACTTACGAAACTTGTTGCGTCTTTTATTAATTCATTGTGTTTTATATAGCTTATTAAAAAATTTTTTAAAAAAATGTGGTCCAATTACCAGAATATACCATGTGATAATCAAAAGTTATTCTCTAGTGCTTCAGAAGAACCAAAAATGAAATTAAACAAAACAAAATCAGCTTTTTGTTTAATTATGAGAGAAGAAAGAAAGAAAAATAATTTTGAATATTGATTTACAGAATAAAAATTATACCAGTTAATTCATATTTAAAATTGCATCTTTAAGTGCTGCCAGTAAGTAATGTATTGCATTTTTAGAACTTTTTTTAAATGTTCTTGTTAATATTGAAAGAGGAACCTTAGTGATTATTTTGATATGATTGCTAGCTCATTGGGAATATAATTTGGGTATTGTGTACAAATTTAATCTTAAATAAAAATGTGAAGATTTTTATTGTATTTTACTTTATTACATTGACCAGCCAAAATCTGAGGTACCTCTGAAAAAATTTAAGCCAGAAAAATAATTGTTTCCATTTTCAGAAAGATTTAATACACACACACACACATACATACAGGTATCCCTTGCTTAACGCGAGATTTGATTTACTCAGCAAAATTAATTGCGACAATCCCTTTATATACGCGGCAAGAGTTTTAATTAAAATTTGCATCTTAAAATTGATAGGAAAAAAAATTAAAACATTAAATTTACCAAGCAAAAATATTCAAGACTCGAGGAGTGTTTCCTAGCCTAGAGAAAGAAAGTCATGAGCATGACTTCATGCTCTAATTTCAACTGAAGGACTTTAAAAGGATGTAACAAGAACTCTTTGCCTGTAATTTGGTGGGCAAATCAGAAGGCTTGGATTACCCAAAACCTATTCGAAGATTGGTTTAACTCTTATTTTTGTCCAGCAGTTGAAGCTTATTGCAAGAGAAATAACTTGGCTTTCAAAGCTCTTTTGCTTTTTGGTAATGCACCTGGTCATCCAAATTCTCTTAATGATCTGTGTGAGAATGTGGAATTTTTATTTTTTCCACCAAATACGATATCATTGCTAAAACCCATGGACATAGACGTCATTGCAACTTTCAAAGCCTATTTTTTTAAAAAGACATTCTCAAAGGCAGTAGAAACAACAATGGAAGAAAATGCGATTATGCTCCAAGAATTTGGAAAAATTTTAACATTAAACACGCAGTTGAAAACATTCATGACTTGTGGGAGCAAGTGTCTTCTAGCTGCATGAGAGCTGTTTTGAAAAACCTTTTGCCAGAATGCGTTAATAACTTAGGTGGTTTTCAAAATCCTGTGAACAACGTGGTTGAAGAAATTGTTTCAATTAGTGAAGATCTTGGTTTTGATGGTGTTGATGCAGAAGATGTTAAAGAATTATTGGATTCAAATTCAAAAGATTTCAGTGACAATGATCTTCTTGAAATTGAACAACAACGTGCATATAAAGACAACGAACAAATGGAATGTGAAGATGAGGTTCCAAAGGAGATAACAATCAAAGAACTGGATGGAATATTTCGCAGTTTCGAATCGCTTAAGCAGCAAGTAATGGATATGGATCCAGATGTTAATCAAAGAATGCTTCTTTGCCGAGGTCTAGAGAGTCGTTTTGCTTGTTATCGTAGAATTTATGCTGATAGGCAAAAAAACTAAAACTGTTCAAACGAAAAAAGAAATTTTTGTAATTTTTACCATTGATTATTATATTTGATTAACACGATTTTGATGTACGTAGTAACATCAAGAGATTAATGAATCACATTAATCAAGGGATACCTGTGTGTGTGGAATTTGTATAGTGCAAACACTGAAATTTCTCTATAAATAGAAAATGCTGAAAAATCCAGTGAGTTCAATTATATAGAAAGCTACAAAATAAATAGTATGGTATTATTTTTCTATATAACTGTTGTTATTTTTATATACTAGACCACTTTTTGTAATAAAGCTAGATGGCAAAGGGGATATATTTATGTATCATTTTGTCAGCTATTACTGAATATCAGTAAATAATTTCAAGTAATATTAAATTATCTTGACATTATTTGAAATGATAATGAAGTCTTTCCTGTTCATTTATTATCATTACTCAGGAACTTAATAGAACCATTGCTGAAATGTTTTCCTCACATTCCTGTTGCACATATATGCAGTAATATATGAAAGCTAATGTGAAATAGAAATCATAAGTTCAAATCTGCTGACTTCAGATATTGATGATATCTGTAATTCTGATTTCTCTCTATTCTAAAGAAATGTATGTGTAAACAAATACTATTGATTCAATTCTTAAATGCAGTTCTCCATTATTGTCAGCACAAAATTAAAATAAAAAAGTTGGCATCATCATTAGATATTCTCAAAAGTGCTATATATAGTATACAATAGAATTCTTGAAGTCAAGGGATTCTGGTGTATACCATAAAATTTAAATTTGATATTGTTGTCTCTCCAATTACCATTTCATAAATGCATCTGGCTTATAATTCATTGCCATTCAAAATAGCCACTACGTACATTTGTTTATTATGTATTAACGCAATCCTCTCACCCTATGTTGAAAATTTGTACTAGTTTAGCACTTGTGTCTTACCTTCCTTTTATGTTCTTTTTCTGGTTCCTCCAGAAAATATCAGTTAGCACATTATCATAATATTATATGTTATATATATATATGTGTGTGTGTGTGTGTGTGTATGATTTTTTTATGTGCTGACAAAATGATTATTCTATAATTCTACTACTTCTGCTGCAGTTACTGTCCTAAGTATTCTCAGTATTCATCATAGTCATTCTTCCATAAACAGTCTTCCTTTTGGTTTCCACACAATGAAATTAGAACTGGTTCCTATCTCATTTTGCCTTTCTTATTATGCTTAATCATTTTTATAACTTTCTGTACTGCTCATACACTATTATCATCATCATTGCCTTTCTCCTTATTATTTTCACATTATCATTTCACATTGTAGCATACCATTTCAGAAATACATCCGGCTTGTAATTCATAGACTCCATTTGGACATCACCTGTGTGCATTGGATATGTTACCCTGTTTTCACTCCTTTGGGATATTATCATTCAAAATAGCCACTACATACATTTCTTTAATATGCATTCATGCAATCCTCTCACAGTCTGTAGCTTAATAGATGTCCATGCACTATTGACCTCTTCTCCTACATTCTTTTACAGCATTTCTTAATTCTGTTATTGTTTTGGGCTGGTTTACCATAATTTAATAGAAATCTTCACACGATTGACAAAACTTTTGTCAGGTCTGCATGGTTGCTCTTTAGATAGATGTAGAATGGCCACCTCATTTAAAATCACTAGAGAAGTGATTAGGAAGTACTATCAGGAATAAACTGGCTAGCTTCAAAAAAAGAGAGTTTTTACATTTCATAAAATTTACTCTGCACTTTGATTGTACAATGGTAAATACTAGTAGGAAGTGACATGATTCTAGGCAAATCATATGTAGCCACAGTTCCTTTTCTTTTTACAGTAGTTTGCTATATCCTTATCTGTTTATCTAGGTGATTATTGCTTTTGTAAATGTGTAGCTTGCCCCTTCCCCTTTTTTTTTTTAAAGTCAATTGTCTGATGATAGACCTAGTTTAGTATAATACTTTATCCTTGAAATAGTGAATTGCTTATATAAAAATATTCAGCTGCTGAGGGAGGCGTTTTAATGTTTTCTAAGCTACATAGAAAACATCTGTCGTATCTTCAGATCCTGCCAGTTTTGGAATTGTGAGATATAGCAAAGCACTTTCTGAAAAACCTTTGTTGAAGTAGAAGTAGATATCCTCATTTAAAGTTAACATTATTAGTACTGAACAAAATCATCAGATTAGATGATAGCATAAATCTCTCTTATATGTTATTATTGTCTTAAGTTTTATGCTTTCTGTCATTAACTCTGAGGTAATTTGAACTGACTGATGTTTCAGATTATTTAATTTTGTTTTTCCTTTATGAATTATTATGCTTAAAATATATAACTAATAAATTTATTCTGTTATCTTAGCCAGATTATACTAAAATATAGCATACATATCCTATCATGAGAAATGGTTATCTCAATAATATAGAACCTGTTTAAGTGATTAAGTGAAGTAGTTTAAAAATTAAATTTATTTGTGCGTTTTCTAAGATAGTTTTTTTTTTTTTTTTTTTTTTTTTTTTTTTTTATACTAACACGAAATTACTAATATTTTCCATTTTTAAAATCAGATTATTTTAGCCTGATTTGCATATGAATGTGTGTAAATCAGCAAGCAAACTATTTGAGTCGCATTTCCTTTTATACATGATAAATTCAAAAATGTATATTGGAAATTAAATCTTTGTATGCCTATAAAATGCCTTATATGAATAAGTAAAATCCTTTTGAAATTTTAAATATTAAGAATCAGTGAATAGTATTCATTGGCATGTGTAGTTATGCGATACTTAGATAGTAAATGCCCACTTAATTGCAATGCACTTCTAACAACCAGGCTTTTTACCATGTTATTATAAAATATTTGGGTATTATTAATAGTATCTGAATGTTAGTAATTTGTTGTTTTAAGGATACTTGCGACATAAGACTGAATGATATAATCACGTAATCACAAGAAAGATATTTATTTAACCAAATATTTCGGTCTGGAAATAGCAGACCATCGTCGGTGGTATTACAAGAACAGTTTAAAAAATATACAAGCTAGAATACTAACAATAGATCGTTGAAATTAGAACATGCCGCGTGATGTTATATCACTAAGTATGAAACGAAATATTTTGAAGTAGAAACATGATTGAATTTGCTATTAAAAAAAAAAAAAAAAAAAAAAAAAAAAAAAATTAATGAGTAATCTTGATTAGGCTTTCCCAGATTTTTGATATAGATATGCAGTCATTACGATTCAGGTTGGGATGATGGAGCAAGGCCTCCACGCTTTCCTTGAACAAACGTTCGAACCTGTAACGGGATCTATGTAAGAGGCGCGTCTTGGACCAAAGGATGCTGTGGTCAGTTTCAATCCCGTGTTGAGCCAAACCAGACTTTTCAGGTTTATTGTGAAGAATGGATGATTGATGTTCTTGGATTCTTTTTTCAAGAGAACGTCCAGTCTGTCCAAAGTAAGAGAGATCACAGTTGCAAGGAATTTGATAAACTCCAGGAAGAGATAAAGTTGAGCGTTTGTCTTTAGGAGAAGGAAAATGAGAAGACAATTTGTTAATAGGAGAATACGTAGCTGTTAAATCATATTTCTTCAAAATTCTTGCGATAGGTTCTGAAATACCGGAGATATAAGGAATAGGTACTCGACGTATTGAATCTTTGTTGTTTTGTGGAGGATTATAAGATGTAAGAAGACGTTGAATACTTAATTGAAAGACTTAAAACTCATTTTGCAAGACCTCCTAGATTTTATGGCCTTCCAAAAATCCATAAGATTGACTATCCTCTTCGTCCAATAGTAGATTGCATTGATTCTCCTACTTACCGTATAGCCAAATATCTAGCTAAATTACTGAAATCTTACATTGGCAACTCGAGTTCTTTTTTAAAAAACTCCTCAGATTTCTTAGAAAAATTAAAAGATGTCTCATTACAACCTACAGATCTTATGGTTAGTTTTGATATAGAATCTTTATACACCAATGTACCTCTTAAGGAAACTTTAAAACTACTTGCTGACATCTTTCCTCAAGATATTATAAAACTATTCGATTTCGTTATACATTCTGGTTATTTCATATGTCAAAACAAATTTTATAGCCAAGTAGAAGGAACAGCCATGGGAAGTCCTCTTTCTCCAGCTTTAGCCAACTTTTATTTAGAACATTTAGAAAAAGTCCTCTTCACATCTAGTTTCCCTCTACCATCTTTTTGGATAAGATATATAGATGACATATTTGCTATTTGGCCTCACAGTAAAAACACTTTATCTTCCTTTTTAAACAGTATTAATTCCTTACATCATCGCATAAAGTTTACTATGGAATTAGAAGAAAACAACCAGTTATCTTTTTTAGACGTTCTCCTCATCCGATCATCTTCAAATATTCTTACAACCACAGTATACAGGAAACCAACATTCACAGGTCGTTATATTCTGAAAGAATCAGCCCATCATCCATGTCATAAAACAGGAATTATAAAATGTCTCATCAAAAGAGCCAAAACTAATTGTTCTACTTTTGATTATCTACAGAAAGAACTTTCTACTATCCAGCAACACATGAAACTCAATGGCTTTTCTGAAAAAAGTATTCAACGTCTTCTTACATCTTATAATCCTCCACAAAACAACAAAGATTCAATACGTCGAGTACCTATTCCTTATATCTCCGGTATTTCAGAACCTATCGCAAGAATTTTGAAGAAATATGATTTAACAGCTACGTATTCTCCTATTAACAAATTGTCTTCTCATTTTCCTTCTCCTAAAGACAAACGCTCAACTTTATCTCTTCCTGGAGTTTATCAAATTCCTTGCAACTGTGATCTCTCTTACTTTGGACAGACTGGACGTTCTCTTGAAAAAAGAATCCAAGAACATCAATCATCCATTCTTCACAATAAACCTGAAAAGTCTGGTTTGGCTCAACACGGGATTGAAACTGACCACAGCATCCTTTGGTCCAAGACGCGCCTCTTACATAGATCCCGTTACAGGTTCGAACGTTTGTTCAAGGAAAGCGTGGAGGCCTTGCTCCATCATCCCAACCTGAATCGTAATGACTGCATATCTATATCAAAAATCTGGGAAAGCCTAATCAAGATTACTCATTAATTTTTTTTTTTTTTTTTTTTTTTTTTTTTTTTTTTTTTTTTTTTTTTTTTTAATAGCAAATTCAATCATGTTTCTACTTCAAAATATTTCGTTTCATACTTAGTGATATAACATCACGCGGCATGTTCTAATTTCAACGATCTATTGTTAGTATTCTAGCTTGTATATTTTTTAAACTGTTCTTGTAATACCACCGACGATGGTCTGCTATTTCCAGACCGAAATATTTGGTTAAATAAATATCTTTCTTGTGATTACGTGATTATATCATTCAATGTTAGTAATTGTATATTCAGCTGTTATCCCTCTCCCTCTACATCCTGGCTGATATGGCAGCTTTAGGCTCTAATATTAATGCTATAATAGGAATATGCTTCTCTTTGCATTTTCTTAGCACATTTTGACTGTGAAGGGAGAAATGACTTAATTTTACTAAATAACCTGTCATTTGAATAGAATGTATTCTTTTCGTATTGCATCCATTCCATTACCAGAATAACAGTATTCAGGAGATATAATAATAAAGCAAAAAACCAAATGATGACAATCGAAGTAGTTATTAATGCATGTACAATAATTTTTACATACTCATTGCTCTTTTAAAACAATATTCTGGACTTATTTTTATTCTTTTCATGTGTAAAGAAACGTTGCTAGTTAATACTGCATAATATGCAGAAGTGTAAATCACTAATACCCTAATGATTAATGAAACATGTTTAAATTCATAATCCAAATATTTATAGGATTTAAAGTACAGTTGAAATATTTTTATTAATTTGTAACCAGACAATAACATGCTACAGATTTGCAAAGAGTTATTTTATTGTGTTACCTTGGTAATTTTTTTTGCAAATTTGTTATTGATTATAAAAAGTTTTGTACATGTGAGAGTGCGAAGAATTATCTAATTTATTTTTATACAGCTATACACAGAGTTGAGTAATTCATTGGAAATTGCTGGAGTTATTCTGTAATCTGATGTAAACTACATTATGAAACTAGAAATTACATTTTTTAAAAAATTGTCTTGAAAATGTAATTTCTAGTTTTCTAATGTAGTTTACATCATTTTGCTTTTATATATACATAGATAGACTTCCTTTCTTCTCTTGCCTTTCTGTTTACCATGTAGGATTCTTGTAGGGAAATTTTTGGTTGGAAACAGAAATAAAAAAAATAGATATATATATATAAAAAACAGATTTATCAATATACTGTGATATTCTTATTAATTCATTGCATAAATTGACCAGAGAGAAAACGCTGTCTTCATTTAATAGAAAAGTCTTAAATACCTTGTGGAGATGACTTGCATCATTTTATATTGGTATCAAAATTTGCTAAATCAATCCTGATATTTTATGATAAAATGCTTACCAGTAACATTTTGTAAACTGTAGCTTTTGATTTCTCAAATGAGAAAATTTTTAACTTCTTTTTGTTATTGTAGCATTGCTAATTGTCAATAACGGTAGTTATTATGCTTGCATTTCACAACACTAAATTCTGCTTTTATATATATATATATATATATATATATATATCTACTCTCTATATATAAAAAGATAAGCTGAAATTTGAAACGTTTTTATGGCACGTTTTTTGTCTTACTGGCTTAACAGCCCATAACTCGGGGGGGGGGGGTATTCTAAATGTATTCTAACATACATGTAAAGAAGTAGTAATAACTACTTCTTTACATGTATGTTAGAATACATTTTTTACTACACTAGAAGTATAATCACTCTCTGGATGTTAACTACCTGTGAACATAATCCCACACTGGTCTTGCCTTTTGTTTTTTAAGTACCTGTCATTAAGTAATATTTTAATGCTGATTGAGTCTGCATGTACTTAACACACACACTTCCTAACTTGTTTTACCTATATGTGGTTAAGTTGTGGAAAAGAATAACAGTTTTTTCTTTTTGACCTATCCAAATACTTGTATTATTTGTATTTAATTCATATTAAAGCTAAAAACAAGAGCAGTCAGAAAAACAATGTGATGTCATCCTCCTTTGGTTGGAAAAGACATGGATTCAGTTTTCATTAGTGAAGTGAGGATGCAAAGTTGGCAAAGTTATCATCTTGCAAATGGACATAAACCAGTTCAGAAACATGTGGTAAGAACAGCTATATGAATAATGGAGAAATAGTCAACCCATCTAAAATGACTTGAGTGTAAGGGTCTGATTGGTCGTACATGTCATGGTTCGGGATCGGGGATAGGCACAAGAAAAAGGTGAACTTGGATTTATGGATTGATTAAAAGATACCAACATTTGACTACTTATTTCTTGCCATGAGTTTGGAGTTAAATTTGAGCTTTCTTTATAACTTATAATTATCAGAAAAGTAACTTTTTTTCATCATCATCATCAAATTCCTGCCATGCACCCTCAAGGGGTGTACAGGATATGACAGTACTACATGAAAAAATTACATCATTATTAACTTCCTATCTACAATTTTCCTCCAAATCAGTCTGTTACTTGTCAAGACTCCAACATTATCAGATCTTATATTTCTATCGTCTAAGGCACTTTGTACCGTATCAATCCACCTATATCTTGGTCTTCCTCTGGGTCGTTTTCCTGCCAACTTGGCAGAGAACACTTGTTTTGCTAATCTTTCCTCTCCCATTCTATTTAAGTGACCATACCACCTGAGATTAGCTCTGCTAACGCATTCCTGGATGCTGACAATATCAAGTTCTTTTCTAATATCCTCATTTTTAATATGATATTGCCATTGATGCCATCTGTTCATGCCTCTAATCTTTCTCAGGACTCTCATATCTGCGGTCTCTAGTCTTTGGTCAAGTGTTTTACTTCTGACCCAGCTCTCAGATCCATAAGTTAAAACTGGTTTGAACACTGTCTTGTATACAGCTAATTTAGTGTTCCTACTAATTTCTCTCTTATTCCATATGAATTTATTCAATTGACTTCCCACCATACCAGCTTTGCTGATTCTGTTGTCTATTTCTATATTTAAATTACCATCTTCAGTAAAAATCGTGCCTAAGTAGCTGAAATGTTTTACTTGTTCCACAGGTTCTCCATTCACAACACAGTTGACATTTTCAGTGATTCTGCCTATTTTCATTGTCTTTGTTTTTTTATTGCTGACCTTCATACCACAGCTATTCAATTTAGTCAGAGAATCTTGCAGACTTGTAGCGGATTTATTTAGAAGTATAACATCATCCGCATAAAGCAAAGAGCTGACATTAACATCTCCAATTTTGTTATCAGGTTTAATAGCACTTTCCTTCATAATGTGATCCATATAGATAATGAATAACAGAGGGAATAATGTACATCCTTGTCTCACACCAGATTTAACATTAAACCATCTTCCTGTACTTCCTTCAATTCTAACTGCTGACTTACAACTCAAATAAAGACTAAGTATTGCTTGATATAATGCCCCATTGACACCATATAACTGCAGCATTATTCTTGGCACCTTGTCATATGCCTTTTCCAAATCGACAAAACTTAAATACAGATCTTTGTTATATTTCCATGCTTTCTCGACTATTTGTCGTAAAGTGAAGATCTGATCCTGACAGCCTCTATTTGGCCTGAATCCAGCTTGTTCTTCACCAAGCTTTTCTTCCACAACTCTTCTCAACCGTTTCTCAAGCATATTTGCATAAATCTTGCCAGGACCACTCAGTAGGGAAATACCTCTGTAATTCTCATATTCAGTTTTATTTCCCTTTTTATATATGGGTACTATGAGAGCTCTACTCCAATCATCGGGAATTCGTCCCTCTGTCCAGGCTTTCTGAACTATGCAGTGCAGCTACTGTAAGACTTTTATACCACCATACTTCAGCATTTCTGGTCGAATATCATCTACTCCTGCTGCCTTTCCACATTTCAAGCCTTTGATGGCTTTTTCTACTTCAAGTATGGATATGTATTCCTGACTGCATGCCTGGTCAGTGTTTTTTATCACTGTGCTGTCATCACTGCTTGTTTCATTTAGCAGTTTTTCAAAGTAATTACTCCATACTTCAAGGATATCTTTTTCTCCTGTTTTCATGTCACCTTTATCATCTCTAACTCCTTTTACAGCACTCTTTCCTCCATTCCTAAGCTTCTTCAACAACCTCCAGAATATTTTGCCATCTTCTTGATATTTATTTTCTATAATCTTGCCAAATTCCTCCAATGACTTTTGTTTAGCTAGTTTTACACACTGTTTAGCTTTCTTACATTTGTCTCTGTATTCTGTAAGAGTAAAAGCTGACTTATTTGCCAGGATCTTTGGATATGCTTTCTTCTTTTCCTTCACTGCCTCTTTAACTTCCTGTGTCCACCAGGGAGTTCTGATTTTTTTATCCTTGCACACAACCTCACCACATGCCTCTCTGGCAGAATTAATCAATGTTTTCTTCAGAGTTTGCCACTGAATTTCCAAGATTTGATTCCTGTTCTCAAACTCTTTCATTTTCTTTTCAATAATCTTTCTGTATTTTAGTCTACAGTTCAGATCTGAGAGCTGCTCAACTTTTATTCGCTTTAAAACTTTCTTACATGTTATTCTTTTCAATGTGAAATTCAATTTTATCCTGCTCAAGACCAAATAGTGATCACTTCCAATTTCAAATCCTCTGTATACTCTGGTGTCCTGCACTAGGGAGAAAACATCACTATCAACAATAACATAGTCAATGAGACTTTTCTTATTTCTAGCCTCTTCTCTCCATGTGAATTTGTGCACATTTTTATGTTGGAACATGGTGTTAGTAATAACCAGTCCATGTCCTGAGCAAAAATCCAACAGGTATTTGCCATTATTATTAGCTTTGCTCTTTTCTCCAAATTTTTCCAAAATATTTTTGTATGTCTCGCAATAATTTCCTACTCTGCTATTTAGATCCCCAACAAGGACCAACGTTTCATTTTTCATTGTGTCAGTTGCTTTTTATAAAGCCTCAAAAAATTCCTCCACTTCTACCTTAGTAGAACCTTCTGTGGGACCATAAGCACAAATAAGTCTCATTGTCCAGTTACCCATTCTCATATTTACCCACATTACTCTACTTGATACTGACTGCCATTCAAGAAGATTAGCCTCGTATTTTGTGTTGAATACTATGGCTACTCCTTCTTTTCCTTGATTGTCATTGCCTGAATATAACATTTTGTATTTATTGCGCAGAAAGATCTCACCAGTTTTGGTCTTTTTTGTTTCAATCACCCCTATTATGTCGATCTGGTACTTATCTAATTCCTCAGCTAGCTCCATTTCTTACTTTGATAGTAGCGATCTTTAACTCTGGTGATGTTGAGTTGGGGTTTGTTTTCAGATTTGTTCCAGTAGCTGACTTTTCGCTGTTCGCCCTGGTTCCCTGGCGAAAACAACGGGGGCCTTGTTTAACCGGGCGACGCCCCAGCCGGCATGAAATTTTGTCATGTCATACCATCATTTTTTATTTTGGTTTAACCAATAAGAATATAATTTGGTCGGCTAAATCCCAAATTGCCAGCCCATCCTCGTTCGTTCAGTATCAAAGTAGATACCCAACAGGGTGCACCATGAGAAGGTGAGGATTGGACATTAGGTCAGAAGCCTTGGTCGGTTCTCCGCATTCATTTAAAGGCTATGTGGAGGTCTCCTCTCAGTTATACAGCTTTGACCCTTAAGCACCCCGTAACTTTTTTTTGTCTGCTTAAATATTTTTGAAATTACATTTTTTAAATTACTTTGGATTTCAAACTGTTGGTTGCATTACTTTTAGATGCAGACTGATTTTTAGAAAATGTTTAGTTTATACTATGCCACATGTTATCCACCCACTCATTAGAAAGTTATTTCTGACTTATGCTACAAACTAGTCACCTCCATGACTGTTACACTAATAATGAGCTTTGCAGTGTGAACACTCACAGAAATCAGTTGGATACCAAGTTACTATAAAAGCAGCTGAGAACATGAATTCAAAATGACTAGCAAAACTGTGCTTGACTGATGATATAGTAAGTCACAAATAAAACTGTTCATGGTGAAATGGCAAAAAAAATTTTAAGTGTGCAAATTAAGAAGTAGATAGTGTCAGTCTTGAAAAATGGCAAATGTGCAGTTTGCTTTAAATCAGAAGCAGGAGTTGAAATTCTTTGTTATTGGTATAGCTGTCATGCTTTAAAATCACTGAAATATGAGAATGTTCAGTATACAGTATTAATATGCATAATGTCTATTGAAATATAAATAGAAATTTAAAATTTATATTTTTAGTGATACTGATATTCATACTAAGTGGCTGATTTTTAGTTTGACGGTGTACTTTTACTGAATTATAACAGTATTTTCTTATTTGTGAAAAATATCTTGCTGTTTTAGGAAGATTTTGAGTCATTTGAAAAATTTGCAATTTGTTTAGTGACTGGATAGCTGCAGTTTTTGATAAGATGCTACAGTACAACTTTTTGAATATTTACTATAGATATTCAGATTACTCCAGTTGATATTATTTTGATTAACTGAAATTAACACTGTTAATATATTATTATTGCATGTGACATCTCCAAGGAGTCCAAGGACTCATTGTGGACTTTCACTACTCAGCACATCTCTCCTACCTACACACGACACTACTGTTGTTTAACTGTTTTTAATTTTTAAGTATTTTGTATAAATGTTTGTTTTGATATTTGAGGATTAAATATTCACAAAATATTCTTAGTATTACTGAACAGTATTATTTTAAATGTGCAATAAGATAGCAGAATAATTCAGCAGAGTTTTTCCATTCCACATAATTCTTTGCATATTGCTTTTTTTTTAATCTTTAAAAAGACTTCTGTTCTTTCACCATTTATATTCATTTATTTTTGTGTCATTTGGTTTATAAGATTAAAAATATAAATAATGATTTGTTTCATAAGCACAGTGAGCAGATTCTGATTATTATTATTTTTTTTTTTCCCCAGGTGTTAGTAAATGTGTTTCATTGTACCCATTAGAACATTATTATACTAGAAATTTCCACCTAAATGTTTTCACTATTTTGTAATGCTGATTGTTGTGCCTTAGTATTATGTTGCTTGTTCACAGTTTTAATTTAAACTTCAATTTCTCTGAGTTGTTTTATTGAATAATTTGGAAGATCTTAATGAATTAACTCTCTTAAAGCATAATGATTGCACTTCCCTCTTCTACATCCACTAAACAGATATATTATAAATAAGTAGAGAAAAAATCATTTTCCATTAAAATCACGATTGAATATGGATTTACTTTTTTTTTTTGTCAAAAAAAAAAAGAAAGCATAATGTGTTTCTAATTTGTCTAACTGGAGTTTCTTACAAAAAAATTTGAACTTTTTTTGTCAATAATAAAAATGGATGTAAACCAACACACTGCATCTTTTCAGGTTTTTGAATCATTACACACTGCTTATAGAGAAATATAAAATGTTTAGCATTTAAAAGTTAGAATAAGTGTTTGCATTTACTGTTATACTATTAAGTAGTTATTAAATTTTTATTACTGCTGGTGAGGATTTACTTACCTGTGTTCATACCTAGTACAGATATTTAGATCTGCTTAAATTAAGCACACTTAGGGCTATGTTTGGAATTCTTGATCCATACTGAGAGGATGACATTGCTGTGAGTTGTACTGAATATTTGCTTTGAAAGGCATGCTATTTGAGAACATGTACTCTCCTTTATTATTTTTTTTTAAAGAAATTTTCTGCATTTTGGATGAATTTTTCAATCCTTCTCAGGACCACAGTCTCAATAGAAAATGTTCTCTCACATACGTAAGATACTTAAAGTAGCAATTCATATTGAAGCCAGTGTTCTTACTTCTTTAGGTTTCAAGACATTCTTAAGTGTGCTTCAGCAGACTTATTTATCTGAACTTGATTTGGACATGGATAAGGAGGTAAATCCCATTCAGTTATAATAATTGTTACTGCAACAAGCAAAAATATACTGTTTCAATATATCTATGGATTTATTTTATGACAACCACAACTTTCTTATTGTGGTAGATTTTATTAGATAAACAATCAAAGTTTTCATTATATTTTTTTTGTTATCAGAATAATAATTAAAAATGAGACTTCCTACAATGAGGGAACCAACTCTGAAAGTTTGTTATAATAATAATAATTTTAAATGAATTGTGTTTGTGCATTCATGTGTGTACATATATATAGAAATGTGTTTATATAGGACTGTGACTAATGTGGAAAAACACTTTGATACTGCATATCTATTGGATTTTTTTTATGAATATGAAAGTGTGTGCGTGTATGTAAACCAGTCTACACACACACACACAAATAAATAGATAAATTCCTACACTTTTATGTTTACTTGAAATATGGTAAACTGAGAAAGTTATGAGTATTTCAGGTTGATAATGCTAATTTTGAAATTTTTCTTGTACTCACTATTTCGAAGTATATTTACTGAAGCTGTGGAATTAGTACTAAAAGTAGGATTTCTTAGACTTTTTTTTTTTTAAACTGTCACTATATTTCTATAAATTTTATAGTTCATACATGTATATGAAAATACAGTATAATAAAAATAGAAAGTGATTGCTCAAACTAGCTTTCTGAATCTATGGATTATCCATATCCGGAATCTGTGTAATAGTATGTTTCACTAGAATGTGTAATTAGTGTCTAATTTTGAATTGTATGCAATTAGGGGTAAACTATCTATATTCTTTTGAGATATAACATTTGAAGTTGTAAGAGTTATTATTCATGCAAATTAGTTAGTTCAAAGTCTTTAGAAATTGTAATACTATACACATCACAACTGTACAGTTAAAAAGGGGAGGGGGGGTACAACTGTATTAATATTGATTACTTGACCTGATAGACCTAGTAAAAGTACATTTCTGATAAGAGTGTTAAAAAATCTGCAAGAGAGCTATAAAAATTGCAGCAGACATATGTGTTTAGTTTTATCAATTTATAACAAATATATCCTTTTGCTTGTGCTGCAAATATATCAGACCCACCCATGTATGTAATCTTAGTAACATTTGTTTTAACCAACTCATCCTAAGCACTGATCTGAATTATATTTCATGTTATTCATTTTTTATTGTTATATAAAAAAATTGCTAACATTTGTTTGGGTGGGTATCTGTTGAAATTTTCATGACCACTGCAATCTGTATCTTCTCCAGTACAAAATATTCCTTGTATTTCATTGCCATGAAATATATATTATATAAGCCTTGAACTAATTATACCTGTAATGCCACAAGATTGTGTAATTAAGTGTTCCAGTGGAGTTTGTTTTTTTTTTCAATAACCTTCCAAAAGGATTAGTGTAGTATCAGAAGAATGTGGTCAGAGTAGTTTCCCTTAACACTTTTCTAATATTTTGCTTTGGCAGTGATTAAGGTATTTTTTTATGGATAAAGGATAAAAAAATCCTGCTGATCAGCTTCTGTTTTGTAAATAGAGAAAAGAGAAGAAAAGAATTCCTTCCCATAATCCTATCCATAAAATGACTTCAAGTCACCTGTAAAGCACTAGTATTTCAATCTAACAAGCAACCACTTCACAGAGGTGGGCCCATTTACTTCATGTTAATATGCACTCCTAGAAAACTTCAACCTATTCGGATCATGTATCTTTGCTTAAAATATGATTTTACAACATTGAATCTTGGAATATTACTGACAAAAGACAAGTTCAGTTTCTGTATAGCTGTTACCAAAATAATGTGCATGATATTCTGGATTTAATCAGCATAGTTCGATGAATTTTCTGTGTGTGTTACCTTGTTTATATTCATGATGTCCTTTTTTACATTTTTGTATATATTCCATTATTTGTCACTGGTAACCTGAATGGTTAATTTTCATTCCTATGTTAATGGGTGCACACCTTTTTTTTTTTTTTTTTTTTTTTTTTTCCTGACTATTTTTAAGAATTTGCTCTAAAATATCCATATTAGGATATTTTGAATAATACAAATTTAGTTGATTGAAAAATGAATTTGATGTCAGTAGGCAGCTTTTATCAGAGTAATGTACTTTTTTTTTTTCAAATTTATCTGCAGCATTACTTGTGATATGTATGTCAGTTATGAACTGGACTGTAATGTTAAGAATATAATTTACTACCACTTGTTAAATATCCAAGAAATTTTGTTAATGTGTTTTTGGCTGTTGCATTGGACAAATTAAATGTTTAATTAATGATTGCACATGTAAAGAGTTTGAGCTATTTTCAAGATTTGTGTATGGAGAGAACATTAAAGTATATAAATTTCTTAGTATGCTGTTTGGTTAATGTGCTTTCATATTTCATTTCTAATTTGTGTATGATGGTCAAGTTTATTATTATTACATGATACCTCCAAAGAGACCAAGAACTCATTGTGGAAGGGCACTCCACTCCATACAACCTGCCATAAATACTAAATCCTCTATCCACAAACAGTCACATTTTCTGCCTTGTACACAAAATATTATCTACTACTCACAAGTATTTTTTTGTTTGTAAATTATGTTTTATTAACTGATTTGCCTGCATGTGGGATGAAAAACCTGAACCCCTAAGAGAAAAAACCCTGCAGCTACAGCATGAGTTTTTTTGAAAACTAGTGAAAGGTTATGCTCTTAATTATAAGATGGTGTTTTTTTATATATAAAAGCTTGCTTTTCTGTTAAGTATTGATTAAAAATATTATTATTTGACACCTCCAGTGAGTCCAAAGACTCATCGAGGGAGAGTGTGCCAACAGCATCAAACAATTGGTCCCCTTCCAACTACTAACCGTGCTCAAACTTACTTAACTGAGCCATTAGTAGCAGAGGCTCTACCAATCGACCAACCTTTATCTGTGCAAAAATATTTTTACTCTTTTAATCGAGTATTTACGTATTTCCTCCTTGTAGAAATGTCAAACAATATCTTCAGCTGAATCATTAGGGGAAGAAACTTGAATGCTGTAATTGCTCTTAATAGTGATTGTAAATGCCAAAGGCAGTTGAACCATGCACTAATACAATAAATGGGTAATGGATTTTGGGTAAAAAAAAAAAAAAGAGAGCAATCTGCAGTTTGTATTCTTTAAGAAACATTTCAGAGCATTACTCCAACATTGTCAGTTTGGGTATATAAATGTAGAACTTGAAACTGATTTGTAAATTGTTTGATATGAGCTGATAAGTTCAGAAATGGAGGAGTCATAACTCATCTCTGATTAACATAGAAACCTCAACAATGATGTGATATGGAGTAAAACAAACAATCATTACCTGCTTTCTTTTTAGTTGATCTTCAGGGAGGAAAGTTAGATTTTTATGTTAGGGGAATTTTAGGTTATTTCATAGTCATGTTCTCATGATGTGACTATTATGAATAGCAAAAAAAAAAAAGGTGGGGAACATTTCATTTGCTAGAAATAAAATGACAATTTTCTACCTGAAGATTAATTTTCTCTATAGAAAATTATTTGAGGGCAGTATATAAAATGAGTGTTTTAGAATAGTATGACATATGAAAGAGGGAGGAGAAATGACAGAAGCACGTCCATGATGTGCAGTCGGTATCAAAGAGGAAAGTAACTAAAATGGTAGAAGATGGACTGTTAGAGGAACTACTGAATATTTTCTTTTGATTAATATCTCTAAGAAGTTTTAAAAAGCACAAAGGAATGCTGAATAAGGAAGCTATTAACCCTCATTACACAAGGCTGAGCTCTTTACATTTGGAGTCATCCCAAAGAAACTGACTTGATCATTTTGTGTTTCTTGATTGAGATCAGGCTCTGTAGAGGCCAGTCAAGTGTGGTGGTATTCATGTCCACAAACTAAAGTTACAGCAGCAGCCTTAGTACATTGCCTTGCTGAAAGAAACAGTAGTCAGTTCCATAGAAACGACAAAGTAAAACCATTGCATTGTGTTGTCTAAAATGTTCAAATACTATGCTAATGGATTAGTTATTATCCATACCTGCTTACAGAAATACCCACGATGGACCTATACTAGCAAATTTAACATTGATAGGTCAAGGCACCAGACCTCTCCAATGACAGAAGACAAGCATCTCTGATGTGCAGACTGTTATACAGAACAGCTACTAAGAACCAAAGTATGATCGACTCAGAAAACCTTCCGAAGTCAGGCACTTCTCCCTAGTGTGGATGTCATAGTAATTTCTGTAATTCCTAATGGGATCACAGAAGAACCATTAATTCAGTTGGATGCTCTTTTGGAGATTAGTGAGAACTTACCTGAAATGCTTTCGGGAGGAGTCAAGGTTATAATACAGGATACAGGCAAGATGTATCTCAGCCCAGTTAGAAGACTTAAGACCTATGGATAACAGATTCAACATTAGATCTAATCAAAAGGCGGTTGGAGAAACAGAGACAGACTGAAAAATATAAGAAATTATATGGAGAAGTTAGAAGAGTCATCAGCCACAACAAGGAAAAATTTTATACTAATAAATGTGAGGAGATAAGAGTTCCAGGTGAGGAACAATTACAAAAGGATATGTGGCTTAGTGCAAGTAGCACTTGTATCATCTGCGATAGGGCGCCTAAAAAGAGATGTTAAAGTCTAGTCGCTGACTGGAGGAACTTTTTCTAAGCATGTCTTTGGTTCCCAAGTTAGTCTGGGTAAAGATGGAATCCCAGCAGAGTTAATTAAGACTACAGGGGATGGATAGATAAGTGTTTCATAGATTTATTACAAGGACATGGGATCATGGTCTAAAGACGAAGAAGTCAGTTTTCATACCACTGCATAAGAAGGGAGATGTGAAGGATTGCAAAAATGTTAAAATCTATAGTCTGTCTAAGGCAAAGGATCTGACCACTAGTATACCCTACCTTATCTTTCCTAAAATGTGCTTCTTTCTCAGGCATCTCTGCTTCAACTTTGGCCTCAATTATATTAGTTTAATATCTCATACATGTAAGATTTTTTATTAAAGATCATTCTAAACAGGATTAAGGCCGAAGTTGAGATATTAGTTTAATATCTCATACAAGCACAATTATAATTAAAAATCATTCTAAATAGGATTGACGTCAAAATTCAGGCAGATATGCCTGAGAAACAAGCAAGTCTTAGAAAACTTAAGGCCACCAGAGGTTAGATCCATTGCCTTTGAATGAAAAATTAAAGAAAATTCAGTTGTATGAGGATGACATATTAGAGCTGTTGCACAAACTGAATGAGAATTCAGTAACGGACTGATGGGATATCAGTGCTTGTGATAATGAGTGTTGAGCTAAATTGTGGCTGTTCCATTTGACCAGGCTGTTTAATATGAGTCTCAGAACAGGTAAGATTCCACAGGAATGGAAATACGAGGACGGGCTGAAAAGTTCTGGACAACCAACAATGAAAAACGAATTTATAATTTCAAACTTATTTTTATTTTTCAACATAATCTATTCCAGCAATACTCCAGTGCCATTATCTCATCCCTGTGGTGGTAGTTAGTAAGATCTGCAAAATACCCCTCTACAGCTGCAATCAACTGTTGATTCGAAGAAAAACTCTGACCAGCAAGGAAGAGTTTTATTTTGGGAAGAGATAGAAGGCAGAGGGAGCCAAATCTTGGGAATAGGGTGGATGTTCCAACAATTCATAGTGCATTCGCTTAATTTTCCCATTGCCAAAACACTTGTGGGCAAGTGCATTGTCCTGATGAAAGATGAGTTTTTCTTCTGCAGACCGGGTCTTTTCTCACAAATTTTTTCATCTAGTCTGGTTAAATGATTGGGATAATATTCGCCGGTTATTGTTTTACCCTTTTCAAGATGATTAATAAACAAAATGCCTTTAGCATCCTAAAACACCGATGCCATTACCTTTCCTGCTGATGGAACCGTCTTTGGTGATGAACAACCGGTTTCTGTCCACTGTTTGGATTCTGGTGTGTAATAGTGAATCCAAGTCTCATCCATAGTAATAAATCAATGCACAAAATCAGTTTTATTCTTGTTAAAACGTTCCACGCACTTCAGAGATTTGCATGCGAGTGTGTTTTTGATCTGCTGTAAGCACAGCAGCCATCTTTGCACAAAGCTTTTTCATGTGCAATTCTTCATGCAAAATACTGGGTGATTATAAAATAATATCGTGTTCAGAGCCCTCTGGCGAGTAAAGTATTGGACGAAACACACCAATATTCGGTAGACGTACACAGAGGAACATGGGGATTCGATTTAACGGGAAAAAAAAGTACCAAAAGTCGCCAAACGGGGGAAATTTTAGCGCTGTTTACCGAGTAAAATGCATTAATTTGCATTATCGCGTTTCTTGTGAGCCATGCAATAAAAGGAAAGCCTGTGAGATTTCTTATCATTCGTTGACGAACTGCTTTTCGATGCTTTACCTTACGTGAGTGTGCTTTGTTAGTCTAGTATCAGCGGAACAATAATGCCACTGCTTGTCTTCGTGATTTTCGGCGTATGAAAAATTTACAAAAAGGACCGATTAGCGTAACAAACTTACGAAAACTGATTCGTCGATTTGAATATACTGGAACTCTAGCAGTGCAGGTAGGCAGGGGATGCAAACCAATCAATCACCAACAAGTTGCAACTGCTATTGTGGAACAGGAGATGACGAATGTGCAGAGTATCAGCAAACGGATATTACATACACAATGGTGTGGAAAATCCTACATCAGATATTGAAGTATCTGATGTAGGATTAATATAATAACATCAGGCATAATAATACCAGTCTTCAAGAAGGGAGACCAGAAGGATTACAGTAACTATCGTGGCATCTCTCTGCCCAGCCTACCTTGGAAAGTGTATGCTAGGTGCTTGTAAAGACGGTGCGGGAGCATAGTCGAGTCAAAGTTCCAGGAAGAACAATGTCGCTTTCGTCCTGGTAGAAGCACAACTGACCAAATCTTCGCTTTAAGGCGTCTTTGGGAAATCTTGGGAATATGCCAAGAATATCTACAAATGTTTTGTAGACTTGGAGAAGGCACATGACCGGGTTCCTCGGGATAAGCTTTAGCAAGTAGTTCAGGAGTATGGAGTGGATGGCCAACTATTAGCTGCCATCAAGTCCCTGTATGAATGCCCAGAGTTTTGTGTCAGGGTAAACAGCACAAAGTTTCAGTCTTCTTTGGCCTCCACCAAAGGTGTGTTCTGTCACCTAATAGTTGGCCATCCACTCCATACTCCTGAACTACTTGCTAAAGCTTATCCCGAGGAACCCGGTCATGTGCCTTCTCCAAGTCTACAAAACATTTGTAGATATTCTTGGCATATTCCCAAGATTTCCCAAAGACGCCTTAAAGCGAAGATTTGGTCAGTTGTGCTTCTACCAGGACGAAAGCGACATTGTTCTTCCTGGAACTTTGACTCGACTATGCTCCCGCACCGTCTTTACAAGCACCTAGCATACACTTTCCAAGGTAGGCTGGGCAGAGAGATGCCACGATAGTTACTGTAATCCTTCTGGTCTCCCTTCTTGAAGACTGGTATTATTATGCCTGTCTGCCATTGCTTTGGTGCTCGCCCAGATATCCAAGCAGCCTGACACACTCGAGTCAGCCAGAGAACACCGTCTCGATTTAAGGCTTTTAGCATTTCAGGCCGAATTTTATCATCACCTGCAGCCTTACCCGATTTTAGCGATTTTGTTGCTAAATGGACCTCTTCTGCTGTAAGACTAGTCATAGCCTTGGTCTGCACCTCTTGGATGTTCACAACTGCTGGGCCACCCGGATTAAGAACTCTCAAAGTATTCCCTCCATCTGTTGAGGATATCCTTCTCGGTTGTTAAAGTGCACCATCAGAGGCTTTAATTGCCCTTGCTGTGCACGATTTCCTCACTCGAAGGCGGCGGAAGGTCTGCCAGAATATTTTGTTTGCAATTGCATGGGATGAGTCTAATCTTTCTCCAAAAGATTCCCAAGCCTTCTGCTTTGCTGTCTTTACTGCCTCAGCAGCAGATTTTCGTGCCTCAGCATGCCGCAAACGCATCTCAGGTGACCTTACCCTAAGCCATATTAGGTTGGACTCCTTTTTTGCCCAGACAGTTTTTTTTGGATTTCTTAGTTCCATCAAGGTGTCCTTTTCTCACTGCCCGTTGCCACGCCAAGCTGCTTTCTGCCACAGCATGAGAGTGCAGAGGCAGTGACAGCTGTTCTGAACAGTTTCCACTCCTCCTCAACATCTGCAGTATGCTTGGGAATCTCTTTGAACTGGAAGAAATGTCATCTGCAAAATTCTTCCTCACAGCCTCATTTTCCAATGCCTCCCATTTCACACGGTATAGCGTATAGCTGCTTAGGACTACCAGCATTGATGGTAGCATCTGGTTTCTGAATCCGTAGGGTGCACACAACATGGTGGTAGTCAGTTGACAGTTCTACCCCTCTTCTCACACGAACGTCCAACACTGAGGAAAATAGGTCTTCTGAGACTATAAAAAAGTCAATCAGAGACCGTTGATCTAGTGTATCCCTGTACCAGGTATACTTATGGACTTCTCGGTGCTGGAAGAAGGTATTCATTATGGACAAGCTGTTAGTACACCAGAAGTCCAATAATTTCATCCCATTCGCGTTAAGGTCAGGGGTGTAGTTCCTCCCAACCACACCTCTCCATGTCTGGTCATCTGTTCCAACATGTGCATTGAAGTTACCCATTAGCAGGACTGATTCCATGTCTGCCACCCTGTCAAAAGCAGCATCCACTTCTTCTAGGAAGGCAGAGTATTCTGACTCCAGATTAGGTGCATAGGCTTGTACCACAGCCAAATCATGGTTTTTCATCTGAAGCCTTAACACATACCCCCCCCCCCAATGGGATCCACTCAGCAACAGAGTCTGACAGCTGGGGGCTTGTGAGTATCCCCACACCTGCCTGAGCAGACGTCGGGCTCACATCAGAATAGTAGAGCTATTCTGATGTGAGCCCTTATCCCTTATCCAGGTCGACAGTTCCAGAGCCTCTCCTCTTGGTCGAAGAAAGCCCGACTAAGCTAGCTGGTGTTACTCATATAAAATATTTCGTTATTCCAGTTGTTTTCTTCATTGCTGTAGTGATCTCATAACGCGAGAGGGGTGTTTGAATAGTAAAGAATATATTTTTATTAGCTAATACCAGTAGAACTGCGTGAGTATGAGTTCGGGAGGTGGGGGAAGAGAAGGTTAGCGAACAGTAAGAAGGGAAAAAAAAAAGAAATCATGCTTGTGTCACCGAATGTGACATATGGGGAGGTGGGAGAAAAGAAATATATTAAACTCATATGGCTAACTCTCATATTGTTGTTGTTGTTATTATTATTCGGAAGGAAGAAAGTACTAGATCTGTTGGTGAACGTACAAGAACAATAAAAATTTATAAAAAGTACTAGATCTAGTACGAAAGTACTAGATGTGGTCACACTGGCAGTGGCGGAATCACTTGAAACGTGCAATGAGACGTGCAAACGAATATGACTGTTTATTTGATAATTCTGACACTGAGTTAGATCGCAGTGATTTGTTTCGTAATCTAAAGCATTAATTGAATGTGTTCCAATTATTAACTATTCAATCAATGTCAAAACATAAGTTGTAACCTTTAACATGTTGTATTGCATTTATATAATGTAAGCATTGTTATTATTTATAAACACAAACAAATTTTCTTTTTTTTCCTTGGGGGTGCTACAAACAACAATGTACTGCATTTATATAATGTAAGCATTGTTATTATTTATAAACACAAACAAAATTTCATTTTTTCCTTGGGGGTGCTACAGTGTTGCAGTGCTTTTGTACAAGCCGCCACTGGTCTGACAGGTAACGTGAACGCAGGAAATAGCGAAGGTAAGATGGAAAAACGTGTTATTAATATCGAGTATGCGGCTGTGGAAATAGAACGGAAAGAAACGTACGTTAATAAAGAAATAGCGCACTTAAATGTTATCTTTCATAGGACAAACCGCAAACTTCCAGAAGCGGCAAGAGATTAGCAGAGCTGAAAAAAGACGGAAGCAGGTGGTCTGGAGGAATAATAATGACCGATCGAACAAACAAGAAAACCAGGTAAAGGAGAAAATTATGTACGGAGACTCAACGATGCAGAATTAACGAACGTTTGATAAAATCATGTTTCGAAGGTGCAAAAATTCACGATATTGGCCACGCCATCCGGATGCAAAATGATAAGTAGAAAAAATCACTGTCTTCTCTGGTACAAATGATTTGAAAGATGAAAAGTATTCTATAATCAGGATGGAAAGGACTAGTTATAAGAAGCAAAACTGAAGTGCGAGAAGGTGAAAATTGTAATTCCCCTACCATGCAGTGTTCGAGACAAACTCATGATGATGGCGTTGGAAGCCAATGAACCTATACGTAGATTATGCAGAAGGAAGAATGATGCACACAATTTGTTGAACTGTGGTCTGTGTGTGATGGAAAGAAGGATTTATACGATGCTGATGGAATGCATCTAAATAGTTTTGGTGTTAGGTGTCTGGAGAGAGCTTTGCTCATTGAGCATGTTGAAGTGCAAATTCAGGAAAACTTAAGCATTTCGAGTGGAAGCAAGTGAGCCTGTGTGAAGGCACACACGAGGCAAGTGAGTGTGAGAATGACCGAGTGAGGAATCTAGGTACTCAAGCAAAACTATTGAATAGGGTAGTCAATTCAGGAAGTAATGCTGGGTAGGAGCTTAAATATTAAGCTCAGGAAGAAGCTTAAATCTGTGGCATGATATAAAACACTGCAGGGTGAGGATGTTAGTATCAGGAACAAGAGGGAGGAAATTTTGGTATTGGGTAATGCAACCATGCCAAAAGTTATAGGCATTAGTGAGACTTTGCTAACCAGATGATGTAGTTACAGGGGTTGAATGTGAAGGGGGTTAGTATTTCCAGGGAAAATAGAAAAGATAAGATGGGAGAGTACTGCTGATGATAGCAGATGAATTGCAGCAAAAAAGAATAGGAGGTAGGCAGAAGGGTGCTTGTTAATTTGAAGCAATCTGGTGTGAGATTAAGGATAGTAATACAAAATACACCGTTGTTGCTATAGACCAGGGAGTACCACAGATGATCTGGAAGACATGCATCACCAAATTAGTACGAGTAAAGGCCGAGTGAATATTATGGGAGACTTCAACTATGGAGATATAGACTGGAAGGAAGAAAGATCACATTGCAGGAAGGAAATAGAATATATACACCTCATAAGAGATAATTACTTAAGGCAGCATGGGATAGGGGTGGTAGAGTGTCAGATCTGGTCATAGGATTAGAAGAGTTATTCATAACCAAGGTCCAATTCGTGAAAGCGACCATGTGATCTTGGGAGATTGCGAAACATCAGGAACATCCTGTCAAAAAGGGTTATGTGTGAAACGACAAGAGAGGTGATTATAACAAGCTAAGGAAGAAGCTTAAATCTATGCTATGATATAAAATACTGCAGGGTGAGGATGTTAGAAATGCATGGGATATAGTTAAGACTCATGTAGAGCAGGGTTACCCAAATTGTGTTCCGCGGAACACAGTGAAACGCGGAAAGTGAATAATTGTTCTGTAAAAAACATAAAAATTAATATGAGCTTGAAATGGTTTTAAATGCTGCGACAAGTTTGAACATGTTTGAAAATCATGGCGCTCCTCACTTTGCGTGTGGATTGTGCTATTAAGGCCAGCGCGCGCTGGCCTTGATTCAGTCGCGAGCAGTTATCGACACCTCCGAGCGCGAGTGAAGTACGAGGTATCTATTCTAAGAAACGTGCGGTAACAAGCAACATCAATGTCATGCGCTGCGGCGATGCACGCCTATAGGGTTCGCTGTCACAGTTTTGCGATGCGATACAGCCTGCTTCAGCGATAGTGTGCGTTTAGCTGTACATTGAATACAAGACCGATGATTCTCGACTCTAACCAAGGTATTCCGTTAAAATTTCAGGATTTGTGAAGTGTTCCGTCGTAGGAAACATTTAGGAAACGATGATATCTAGAGGAAGCATATATATATATATATATATATATATATATATATATATATATAAGGGGCCCCTTGCCTTTAATACAAAACATCATACATCCCCTTCTTGGAGATGTGTTTTGGCATTAAGGGTAAATATTAAGATTAGTGATCGGAGCTTGTTCCACCTTTGCCACGAGTTGTCCTGGTCCTGCACTACCTGTGGGATCAGTTAGACTTGCATCAATTGCAGGCGCAAACTTGACTTTTAGTCTGTTTGCTTACTTGGGAAATGGAGTAAAACCAGGTTTAAAATTGCTTGGTATCTTTAACATATTTATACCCAAGGTAAAAATACTTTCTACATTTATATCTCCTCCAGAGATTTTTATATATTTAATAAGGTTAAAACACCTTATGGTAACTTGTTTTGACGAAATACTTACAAGCTCTGTACTACTAAATCTTGCTATTTCTAAGCCTAGCTCCTACTGACGAGACCTCAATAAAGGTCGAAACCGGTCTGGGTAGTGGCCCCTTGCCTTTAATACAAAACATCATACATCCCCTTCTTGGAGATGTGTTTTGGCATTAAGGGTAAATATTAAGATTAGTGATCGGAGCTTGTTCCACCTTTGCCACGAGTTGTCCTGGTCCTGCACTACCTGTGGGATCAGTTAGACTTGCATCAATTGCAGGCGCAAACTTGACTTTTAGTCTGTTTGCTTACTTGGGAAATGGAGTAAAACAGGTTTAAAATTGCTTGGTATCTTTAACATATATATATATATATATATATATATATATATATATATATATATATATATATATATATTAAACAGATTAGTCATGTGTGTAGTGGCTTGATTAGTTGAAGGACAGAGAAATTAATAGTGTCTGGTATACTTGGTCTGAAATCAGTTACTTATGTCAATGTAAAATTGAATTCCTAAGGTTAGGTGGATATGCAATATAAAACAGATGAATCAAGGATATGCAAGAGCTTTTGAGAAAGAGGCGTTATGGAGAAGATATAAGAAACAGTGTACTCCTCACTCTGTCAGTTTGTACTGGCTAGGAATGTGACAAATGTAATTAGGTAAGAGAAATTGAGATATGAATAGACATCGACTGCAGCAGTAAAGTAAAACCCTTACAAATTCTCGTTCTGTTGCTAGGAGATGAAAGAGTGAATATATAACACTCACGTTAGCTGCTGGAGATAGAATATGAGTCATATCTGCTGAAGATATAGTGAAAATATTTAATGAGTAATTCGTTGGCGTGTTTCAGTTAAGGGGTTAGGAGTAGTGTTGAATAATAACAGAAAAGACAGAAGACTGACGTACGGAAGATCTATCCTTCAATCTAACCACGAACAAACTAATGATGATCCTTACAAATAATGCCAGTGACACTGTGAGAAAAAAAAATCTCCCTCATAAACTAATTCCAATAAAAAATACGTTGCAACCAATCACGACACGTAAACCATTCCAGAATCTTCTAATTAAAAACTCATTTTCACATCCACGTCACTAAAACGTAGCATTAACATCAAGTCTAATGACATTCACCATCACTTACACTCATCCAGACTAGATCTCCTACTCTTGAAGGAAATCCAAATAGCATATATCTACTACTCCCAGTCTCCAATATCCCAATAATATAGTTCACTAGTTTATTGGCTAAAAGGGTGGCACCTGTGCCTTTGTGAGATTATCTGACACTGCATATCAGATAATGGCTAATTTAGAATCCTATGCCTTCGATCTCCTCTGGCTTATTTAGTAATATTCATCTGCTACATTAACCGTTCTCAAATTTCCGATTATTACTTAGATCTCTTTATATTCCTGTTTATGAAACTCGATTTTCCATTGATTTTCCAAACTCGATTTTCCAAAAATGGAACTCGAAGTTCCATTTTTATTCTCACACGAATAAATAAATAAATAATCGATTCCGGCTTTTCTCTATTTTTAAGATCGTTAAGTGTTTTTTCAACATCTTTTTTTTCTTGTTATTTCAAAAGTTGTGCTGTCCTTTTCATAAACTTGATTATCTTTGGAATATTATCCTTATTAATTTCTATGTTTTTTTTGTTGAAAATTTTGAAAATTTTTTAAAGATTTTTAAAATAATATTTTCATTAATCCAATCTAATGTGTTTTAGTTTTATTCTTTCCTTTTCTTCTTCTACTTTTTTTTTCTGAGCTTGAATTCGTTTCCAGAATTTTCCTTCAATACCATCAAAATCTTTCTAATACTGTTTCTATAATGTTTTAAATTAGCAAAACTTGATTTTTAGCTTTTTAGCTGGAATATATGGAGATCTTGATCATGATAAAAGCCTTGTTACTTTCTATTTATCTAATATTAAGAGCTACACGAAAAATTCCGAATAAAAATATTTCAGTACCCATTGAAATTCAATGTCTGCCATTTGGAGTACATTTGTTACCACTACCCAAAACACACACACACACACACACACAGATTAAAACGGTTCTGTTCATTTGTATAACATGTCAAGCTCAGAAAATAACTGGAAATTAGATTTATTTATTTATTTACTTTTAGAGAGGAAATCTATTTAGATTACAAGCTGTTGAAAACCCTCCATTCCCTCTCATTAATAAGGAACAATGATCCCAGATGTTATTACGCCATGTACCCTTGAGTATAAT
Source organism: Typopeltis vanoorti (assembly GCF_054136105.1). Taxonomy (NCBI): domain Eukaryota; kingdom Metazoa; phylum Arthropoda; class Arachnida; order Uropygi; family Thelyphonidae; genus Typopeltis; species Typopeltis vanoorti. Next base: position 51,280,492 of record NC_143565.1, read on the forward strand.
AGGTAGCAAAGAGAACTCTGCAGAGTGTGGAAACACCTGCATGAAGTATAACTCCCCAAATTTTTATTTGCTATAGTTTGAATGAAAAATAATTTTGAAAGAGGGAGTGTGTTCTTTTTTTTTTTAAATATCATATGACGTGATTTCAAGTAGTATATTAGGTATGTTCTAATTTCAATCGTAAGAGGGCGATGTTATCACTCTCCGCCATAAAGGTTTGGTTTATATGTGTATCGTGCTGTTTTCTTTCTTCAAGTCTCCCCCCCCCCCCACCTGCGTTTTGTTTGGTGTTTCCGAAACTTTTTAGGGTTTGCGAGTCATATATTTCTGCTCTGAGAGAAGAAACGTGCAAGCATGGCTTCCGTTGCTGAGCCACTAACCTTAGAGAAGGATGTAAAACGTGCTATAGAGTTATTGGAAAACTTACAGAAAAGTGGGGAAGTTCCTAACCAAAAATTGGCTGCGTTACAGAAGGTTCTTCAGAGTGATTTTTGTAATGCTGTGAGGGAGGTTTATGAACATGTTTATGAAACGGTTGACATTTCTGGAAGTCCTGATATTCGGGCAAGTGCCACTGCAAAGGCTACTGTTGCAGCTTTTGCAGCCAGCGAAGGGCACGCACATCCTCGTGTTGTTGAGCTTCCAAAAACTGATGAGGGACTTGGCTTCAATGTGATGGGTGGGCGTGAACAGAATTCGCCAATTTATATTTCTCGTATCATCCCTGGCGGAGTAGCAGACAGGCATGGAGGTCTGAAAAGGGGTGATCAATTGCTTTCAGTGAATGGAGTAAGTGTTGAAGGAGAAAATCACGAGAAAGCCGTTGAATTGCTAAAAGCTGCCCAAGGTACTGTGAAACTTGTTGTTCGCTATACTCCTAAAGTTTTAGAAGAAATGGAATTAAGATTTGATAAGCAAAGGGCTTTGCGTCGAAGACAGAATCACCATTAAATATATATATATATATATATATATATATATATATATATAAGTTCAGAATGCAAATATTGAATATATTGAATATTTCATGGGCAGTCTGCATTTCGCATGGTCCATTCTGTTTGGGACCAAACAGTAGTAACGATTTTTTTTTGTGAGGGGGGGGGGGTGGAGATATCCTTGTTAGTGGTCAATGATGTAATTTTACTCTTTCACTTATATAAGTCTTTGTTTATGTAAGTGAAACAAGAGGAAGAACTCGTGAGGAATATTAACACCATAAAATATCAATGAACAGTATAATACTTGTTTATGGCTGTAGGTTAGATTGTTACATTTCAGTATCACATTTCCGTTTGTTGGTAATGGTAAAAATTGTATGTGCAGATCCCATTTATCAGAATGAGATGGAGGTCGTGGAATTAAAAGATTGACAAATTTAATAGTGTAATACGCAGCTACTGCTATTTTATATATTATGAAAGTAACTTCTTGAGATTTAGATATAAATGTTCAGGATTAGTAATAAGAATGTGGGGTGAATTCTAGTTTTAAACTAATTTCTGTAAGAAATTATAGCAATATTTTCAGATATTAATGACTGGGTTATTAGTGATGACATAAATTGTGAATCTTAAATAATTGTCGTATGACGAGTTTTACTAATATCGACCTTCTTATAAAAGATCAAAAATAAATGTTTTTCTCTGGCATATAAATTTGTTTATTATAAATTCTGAATTAAAAGTATCATTCTTTTTTGAATGCGATTAGCCATGTTTTTTGTTTTCTTACGGAAAATAGTCTTGAAATGTTAATTTAGTTCCATAATGATTTTTATGGTCCTTTTTTTTACATATTCTTTTTCAGTTGTGTAATAGTTTTCTTGTAATTTAATGTTTGTTGGAATTTCCATTCCAAGTTAAATTATGAATTTAACTTGGAACGCAAATTATTTAAACATTTATTGGAATGTGCTTTCAAGTCACTAATTTTTGCTCCTATGTTTTAAAGTACACAAGATAAAGCAGAGTATTAAAATTTAATGCATTTATTTGAGATTACTGCAAAATCTTTATTTAGTAACATTAGAGAGAAGCATGTAATTAGTAAATGACATTCATAAGAGCTATGATTTTCATTAGCATTTAAGACAAGTAATTTAATGCTTAATTGTTTTAATTTTGTATTTAAATAAATTCAAAGATTTGCATTGTTATGAAAGAACAGAATTATATACTAGAAATTATTGCAGGAAACTCTTAGTTTCCCTGAAACAGGCAAGTAGAGGTTCTGCCTAGCAAAGTTTGCCATGTTAACAGGATTGGCTCTATGGAATATATACACCCAGAAGTAAATTTGATTAAGAATGCCTCTTTCATCATCAAGTGATGATTTCTGTACTGTGATTTTTTTTTAATGATGCTCCAAATCTTTGTAACTGACATCACGTGAACCAGAAATTTCTTAATCCATCATGCCACACATTAGAAATTTTTTTTTTTTTTTTTTTGAATACTTAAAGAAACAGTCCCATTATAATATATAATCTGACCATAAACTTGAGCCATGCGGAAATTTTTTTCTTTTTTTCACTTGGTTATAAAGTGTATTATACTTGACAAGAATTTATGTTCTTGTTTTAATTCTTTCTCAAGTGAAAGCAGTTTGTTTATACTTGGTTACATTGATTTAACCTAGGTATTTCCTTGGTCTGGCTTCCATGAAGAGACTTCAATAAAGGTCAGAACCTGTCTGGGTTATGATCCCCCTCCCCTAATGCATAGTGATATACACATCTGAAAGGAAGTGTGCTTTACATTTGGGTTATTAAGGCAATTGAAGGGAAATCAACAGTCTATATATAAGTAAACTAGTTGTGAAGATACTTTATGCAAAAGGAATTAAAACAAAAATATAATTTCTTGTCAAGTATAATATCAAAATTGAGCCATTTTTCACATTTCATGAAGCCTAAAGTCATATAGGAATATCTTTTTATTCCCTACTGTACTTATTAAAAAATATATTTTAGAAATAATGAGGATAAAGAAACGGTCTGTGTTTCATGAAAATGGTAATATCTTTAACCTGCTTAATGAAATTTAGTTTGCAGTCAGTATTAATTTCAAAATATATATATGTATATGTGTGTGTGTGTATATGTATATGTGTGTGTGTGTATATGTATGTATGTGTGTATATGTATATGTATGTATGTGTGTGTGTATATATATATATATATATATATATATATATATCCATACACACATATACGTGTGTGTTTCCTTTGTAATGATTGGAATAACAAAAATGTCTTTGATAATGTAATATATTTTCTATATCATTGTCAGTACACATGAACAGTTAATCTATAACAGGAATTTGTGTAAGCTGCTTACCCCCACCCTGTGTATTAAGTGTGACACTTTGAGGTTAAAACCAAGATTTTTGATGCTGGCAGCATTTTAGGGAGAGAGAAAAATGTTTGTGTATATGTACCCCCCCCCCCCATACACACACCATTTTTTCAATATAAATTTTCTTTGTACCAAAACTTAGGTTAAATTAAAATAATATTTTTTTCAGTTTAACTGAATTTCCTGAGTGAAGTCAAAGTGAATTACTTCTTTATAGTTAAGATATTAATTGTACTGTGTGTGTGTGTGTGTGTGTGTACACACACCCTTTTTTGCTCACATACCATTTTAGTCTTCAAACAGATCATACTAATAAAAAATCTTAGGTGATCAGTGTTTACTTATTAAACTGAAATTCATCATGTAAAAATGGGAACAAATGTCTGTCTGTTAACGTTTGATGTTGGCTTTCTTCTACATTTATTTCTTTGTTATTTACTTGATATTTTCACACATTCATGTTGATGTAGATATTTACCTATAACATAATATTACTATAATACTGGAGTAGTTGTGACAATAGTTTATCTTGTCATTGAGATGTATATCTTCACCTAGCAGTCTATTGTAAATGAATTTACATCAGTTTGGTGTATTAAATATTTCAAATTTTCACTGCTTAGCAGAAGTAACTTTTATTTCGGCTTTCTTTCATCGTGCATTTTATAGGTATATAATGTTAAACAGGACTTTCATTATCTTTGTGTATGTTTTAAATATGTATCAAAATGCAATATTATTAGCTGTTTAGCTGTTATAAATATTTTAGTTGTAATGCCATTTCTATGCTTAAATAAAAAGTGATTTAAAATATTATTTTAGATGAATGAAGCTGATTCTCTCTCTCCCTATATATATATGTATATGTTAAGAATACCAAGCTATTTTAAACCTAGTTTTTACACCATTTCCCAAGTAAGCAAACAGACAAACAAGTTTGTGCCTGCATGTATTGAAGTCTAGCTGATCCTCAAAGTAGTGCAAGTCAAGGCAACTCATGGTAAAAGTAGAATAACTTCTGATCACTCTTCTTAATATTTACCCTTAATGCACAGCCCATCTCCTTGAGGAGATGTATGATGCTATGTATTAAAGGCAAGGGGCCACTACCCAGACCGGTTTCGACCTTTATTGAGGTCTCATCGGTGTGCTAGAAATACCAAGATTTTAGTAATACAGAGCTTATAAGTATTTTACCAGAACAAGTTACCATAAAATCTTGGTATTTTTAGCCTGGCTCCCACTGATGAGACCTCAGTAAAGGTTGAAACTGGTCTGGGCAGTGGCCCCTTGCCTTTAATACATAGCATCATACATCTCCTCAAGGGATGGGCTGTGCATTAAGGGTAAATATTAAGAATAGTGATCAGAGCTTATTCTACTTTTACCATGAGTTGCCTTGACTTGCACTACTTTGAGGGTCAGCTAGACTTCCAATACGTGCAGGCACAAACTTGACTTGTTTATCTGTTTGCTTACTTGGGAAATGGAGCAAAACCAGGTTTAGCTTGGTATTCTTAACATTTATTATACCCAAGGTAAAATACTTATAAAAATCAGATTTAATTTCTTGAAACAAAATATAGGCAACATTGGTGATACTTAAATGGTGATATTAACATTTATTTTATTGCTTAATGGAAAAAAATAAGTGCCTGTAATAATAAACATCATTAATAGAATTAAAACAGTTGCTATCAAAAAAAAAAGGAATATTGCTATCAAAATATTAAATCGGAATTTATTTTGAATAGAACACAATTCTACAGTTCCTTTCTCCCATATACATTGCTTGGAAAGAAGGTTAGTGGGCAAAATGCATTGAGCTATGTAAGAAATCACATGTTTGTAGCTAATATAATATAAATTGGAGGAATGTTCCCAAGTCGGTGGAACTGTGTCCAGGTGAAAGGGCTGTGAGAAGGGAACAGATGGAGTTCAAAAGAGGTGTGATAGGATACCATGTTGCAGACATCTGTTCTGCAAATTGCTGACAAATTGTGCCTCCCAATGTCAGCAATCAGATACCATACTGAAACAGAAGCACAGGGAGTCATCTGCAAGTGCTACCCACAGTGGATGACCCACCACACTCGCTGATTGTAACCATAGGTTGCCATGAAGGATGTGTAAAAATGGCCATTCATCAGCCAAAACATTGAATGCAGAGTTCTGGATAGATCACAAATCTGCCATGAACATTGAACTCGTGGTATCTGAACATTCTGGACAACGCAATGCTTCATACTTCATTGCATTTCTATTGAACTCTCCATCTTCTCTTTCAGGAAGACAATGCATCATGTCATGCTGCTGCTGCTATAACTACGTGACTTGTGGACATGAACCACATTTGACTGGCCTCCATCAACCCCTATTGAACATCTGTGGGATGAACTGCAGAATCGGGTGAGGTCCAGGGATGTCCATTCCATAACAGTCCAGGACCTAATTACATACCCAGGAAGAATGGCCCAAAATTTCCATTGATCACTATTGTACGCTTGTGGAAAGTATGCCCTGTAGGATTGCTGCAGACATTGCAGTGAAAGAGGAAGGCTTACATCTTATTAAGGTGGATGACTTGGCTGTTCCTCACATTGTTTGTTGACTTTTTTTCCAAGCAGTACACAAAGTGCCTGCATGGTGCATTTGAAAGAATGATGGAAATTTTTACCTGTAATTCAAAAAGACCTGAGTTTGCTTCTTATCTGGGTGAGGGTAATCTTCATATGGATATTTGCAATTGAAGATAAGTTGGCCCATTCTCATAAGGAAAATAGCAGGGTTTTTTTTTTGTTCTCTCAGAAACAATTTTCATCTTGTATACAGGCAAATCAGCCATAGAACACATGCAGTTTACAAACAGAAAAAATAATATTGATAGGAGATAGATGGTGGAAGAATAAGGATATATATCCTCCCACAGTGAGTTGTTGGATCTATTGATTTTTTGCAAACATATAGTACATTCTTACCATGGGTGAATTTAAGTTTTTTTTATTCACATAGTACAGCAACCCTTCTCTATAGACCAAACATGGAATTTTATCAAGCTGCTTTAGTCCTTCAATAAGCAAGGCAGCAGTTTCATAGTGCGTGATATTCATCTCCCACAAACATCTGTACCCACTGCACGATTTGAACCTGCCACCTATTGGTTGGAGAGCAGATGACAGATATAACAATATATGTCACGTTAAACAAGTTGCTGAACTACTAAAAATGAGGAAGACCTATGAGACCAACTGAAATTACCTTAATGTGCCATATTATTATATATGGATATTTCCATGAAGTCTGACTCATTCCAGGAAACCCATTATTCACAACAAAATATCTACAGTATTTCTCTTTGAACTCTTTCATGGATAAAGCACTCGCCCACTTCTGGCAACCCAACCCATTTTATCCATCATAACCCTTCAGGCAGAAAACTTAGTCCTCTTACTAACCACACTCTTACACAATTTCCAGGATTTATCCCCCCCTCCCTAGTCTTTTGTGTCAATCCTATAAAATGCCTTTAATAACTTAAATGCGTGTGTGATATCTATCGGTTTTTTTTGGGGGGGGGGGGGTACTATCAGCTAGTTTTTGAAACCCATAGACATTCAATCTATTATTGTAGAGAGCATTCCATAGACTTGCCTCTGGATCCTCTCCACCACTGCTTCATCCCCACATTATCCAAGTGACCAGATCTGTGTACAGTAGTTGATATGGCCTTTTAAAATAGAATAACTTCTCTATTCCTGCTTGTCTATGTTCAACAACTGTACTATTTTGGTCACCTTTGCAATATGTCCTCTGTCAACCCATGCTTGCAATTACACTTAAAAATCCCTGTCCTCATCAATTTCCTGCATTTCTCTCTCTCAGTATTATACACAGATCTCTTCCCAAAATACATCACCTTACACCTAGTCTTGTTAAAGTGGCAGTCATTTACTTTTGCCTATACTGCCAGTCTGTTTAGGTCATTTGCAGAATCTCTACATATTCATTGACTAGACTAGACAGTGATCATGCAGTACTCACTTGGGACGTGACTAAGTTTATGAATCTTCCATTCATAGTTCCATTCATTGAGAGAGAGAATGGTAAGAATCAATCCATTCATTGAGAGAGGGAATGGTAAGAGGTATAATGTATGGCGACTCAATGATCTGTGGTGTTCAAGATAGGATGCGTTTGCCAGGAGGAACAATAGAAAGGGTGGCTATGGCAATTAAGAGAGGTGAAAGGGTGGATGAGATGATTGTGATGGTAGGAACAAATGACTTGAGTGGTAATGTAAGTCGGGCAGCGAGAGATATAAGATTTTTGCTTGAGGCTGTACGGAAGAAGGCAGAGAGAGGAAAAATAGTGTGCATGTTGCCTAGGTATGATAATGATGAGCTGAGCAGAAGAGCAGTGATATTGAATAGCATAATAGCGAGAATGTGTGACAAAAGAGGACTGGTATATGTGGATGCTTGGAGTGCGTTTAATGAAAGAGAGGAATTGTATGCGAGAGACCGTTTATATTTGAATGAGAAAGGACGTAGGCATCTGGAGAGATTGCTGTTCTCAACGAGTCAGTGTGTCCCAGGGAGGATGATGGCAGGGGTGGCCTCTTGTGGGAATGGATACTTGGGAGAAGGGAGACATCAGGTAACACTGAGCCCAGTGGAGTCTAGAGGGGATAATGCTGGGTATAGAAACAGTGGCATTTATATGCTTTATACTAATGCCAGGAGTATCTGGAATAAGGGAGAGGAATTGGTGGTGCAGATAGCATCAGCCTGGCCAAAAGTTATTGGGATCACTGAGATGTGGTTGACATACGTGGATATAATAACAGGAATAGAAGTCGCTGGGTACAGCATTTTTCGTCAGGATAGGAGGGGAAAGCGTGGTGGTGGGGTACTGCTTATGATAAGTGATGACGTATGTCCTCTAAGAGTGGAGGCTTTGGAAGGAAGTGAGACAAATGATTTTGAGAGCATATGGTGTGAGGTAGAGGTAGGCAAGACAGGATATTTAGTTGGGTGTTGCTACAGACCCAAGAGCACAGAGGATGGGGACCAGGAGAAGTTTAGACAGTTAAGTTTGGCAAGTGCAAGAAGAATGATTGTTATGGAGATTTTAACTACAATAGTATAAATTGGAGAGAGGAAGATGCATGTAGCAATAGAGGAATGGAATTTCTAAAATTCTTGAGGGACAAATGTTTTAGGCAACATGTAACAGAGGGAACAAGAGGTTCAAGAGTTTTGGATTTGGTTATAGCATCAGAAGAGTTGATAATAACTGAGATGACATCTCTCCCACCAGTTGGAGAGAGTGACCATATGGTTTTGACTTGGAAAATGAATAGACATGCAGGAGTATCAATGAGACGGGAACTTATGTGGAATTATAAAGTAGGTGATTATAATAGTCTTAGACATCAACTTCGGGAAGTTTCATGGAGGGAGGAATTGGAAGGCCGGGATATCATTAGTGCATGGGAAATTATGAAAGAATATTTGTTAGCAGCAATGGTAAGTTGTATACCATGAGTGAACAAGAGGACACAATTTGGAGTAAAGTGGATGGCAAACAATATTAAACAGGAATTGCATGCGAAAAAGAGGCTGTGGAAGAGATATAAGGAGACAGAAGAAGAGAAGCTGCATGAAGAGTATAAGACAGGCCAGAAGAGTGACTACTATGGTAAGGAAGACGAAACTGGAATATGAGAGGAGATTAGCCCTAAGATCCAAAGAAAATCCTAGGGAATTTTTTAGATATGTGGCTGGTAGAGGAGAAATGACTGTGGAAGAATGATATTGTGTGATAAAAATGGGAATAGAGTGACTGATGCAGAGGACATAGTGGAATTGTTCAATGAATACTTAATTGGAGTATTTCATCCTAGAGGAGTCAGTTTTAATGCTAGAGGGATAGGGCTGGTTTGAGGTTTAGAGGTACAGGAAGAGAGTGTGTTTCAGATACTGAGTACTCTGGATGTCAGTAAAGCTTTGGGAATGGATATTTCACCATGAGTTTTGAGAGAATGTGCTAGGGAACTGACAGTGCCTTTGACCTGACTTTTCATTGAAAGTCTGGCTCCAGGAAAGGTGCCCAGGGAATGGAAGGAAGGTAAGATAGTGCCATTGCATGTGTGTCATCATTAGTTAGTAAGGTCTTGGAGAAAGTAGTGAGGGACTGTATACAGCATTGGACAGATGAGGGTAATGTTATCTGTGAGAGTCGACATGGATTTGTGAAAGGGTGCTCTTGTTTTAGCAATATGCTAGCCTTTTATAATAAAATTACAAGAACATTAGATGAGGGAAAGGCATATGCTGCAATTTTCTTAGACTTAGCAAAGGCATTTGACAGGGTGCCACATGATAAGCTGATATTTAAGTTGCAGCACATGGGTCTGGATGTCAGATTGGTCAACTGGATTCAGGATTGGCTGTCTGATAGGTATCAGAAAGTTGTGTATGGTGGAGCAGTTTCAAGGAAGCAGAGGGTTACAAGTGGGGTCCAACAGGGCTCAGTACTAGGACCTATATTGTTTAACCTTTATATCAATGACATTGCAAGGGGATATTCAGTTGTTTGCGGATGATGCAAAGCTGGGAAGGATTATTAGTAATAGGGCAGATGTGGTAGCCCTGCAAGAGGATTTGAATAAGCTAGATGGATGGGCAAATGAATGGGGGTGTCAGTTTAATGCAGCAAAATGTAAGGTCTCGAAGTTTGGGAAACATTGATTGGATGCTGCATTCTCTATGGGAGGAGTTATACTGAAGGAAGTAGGGGAGACAAGAGATCTGCGGTTGATGATTGATAGAAACCTGAAATTTAGGAAACATATTGCAAAGGTGGTGAAGGTAACACAGAGGATTGCTGCAATTATGAGAAGGACACTGACCTGCAGAGATAAAAGGGTTATCATTCCGTTGTATAAGTCTCTGATCAGACCACGCTTAGACTATTGTTCTCAGATTTGAAGGGGATAAATTAACTGTAGAAAGGATACAAAGACGGATAACAAAGATGGTTTCAGGACTGTACAAGGATAGTTATGAGGATCGGCTGAGGGAATGTGGACTGCAGAGTTTGGTGGATAGAAGAAAGAGAAGTGATCATGTTGGAGGCTTAATGGATTTTTTACAACACTCAAAAAGAATTAAAATAGAATTTAATACTTCCTATATTTCGTCCTAGTCACTAGGACATCTACGGGGATTACAAAAACAATTAATGTAACATATACACAAATAACAAACAATACTAAGCCCAACCACGTGGGTGACACTGAAGTTCTATCTAGGTAGAGCGCCCTCTAAGGGCAGTAGTAGGTGGCCTGGAATGTAATGTGGGAACTGTGGTGATGAGTGTTTCCCAAATCTTCGGAATCTTAATGCAACCGTATTTATTGAGATTTGGTTGGTTTTTGAGAGCTGCTACTTCTAAGAAAAGTCTCTCTTTCTTGAATTTGCTGTGGTGGAGCATGGTGGTTTTTTTCCATGATACCCTGTGGGTGGTGTCCAAAACATGGTCAGCCAAGCCTGAATGGCCATAGTTGTGTTTGAAGATGTAAGACTTGTGTTCCTCTAGACAGATGGATGCTGATCTGCCTGTCTGTCCAAAGTATGCCAGCTTACAGGAACAGGGTACTTTGTAAACTCCAGGCAGAGAGAGAGGAGGGAGCTGATCTTTCATAGAATGGATAAGGGTAGCAAGTTTGCGGTGGGGCTTGTATGCTGTGTGTAGGTCGTACTGTTTTAGTATCTTGGCTATTTTTTCGGATGTGCCACGGATGTAGGGTATGGTGATGGCATTTTTAAAATCTTATTGACGAGAAGGACGGGGAATGGGGGAGGAGTTGATTATTTTTTTGATACTGTGATCGCTGTAGCCGTTGGAGAGGAAAGTGCTGTGTATGTGGTTTAGCTCAGTAGTGAGGGCAGTTCCACTGGAACAAAGATTGTGGGCTCTCTTGGTAAGAGTTTTAATAATGCCATATTGTTGAGAGGAGTGGTGGTGGTGGGAGAGTTTGTGAATGTATCTGCCTGTGTGTGTGGGTTTTCTGTATATGGTGAAGGTAAGTGTATCATTAGGCAGGTGTGTGACTATGGTGTCTAGGAAGGATAAACAATTGTTCTTTTCCTTTTCCATAGTGAACTGGATTCTTGGATGTAGACTATTGAGATGACTGAGGAAGGAGTCTAACGTGTCTGGGCCATGTGGCCAAATAGAGAACACATCATATCTTAGCCAGATAGAAGGTTTGAGTGGGACTGAGTCTATGGCTCGTTTTTCAAAATCTTCCATATAGATATTGTCAATGGCATTTGTACCATATGATATCATGATGATTATGATAGTACTACATGAAATGTTTCTATTATTACTCACTTCCTGTTGTCAGTTTCTCTCAAATTATCTATTAGCATTCTGATATTGTCAGACTTTCTATTTCAGTCTTTTAAGCAACATCAACTTCATCAATTTACTTAGATCTTTGGTCTTCTTCTTGATCTTTTTCTTTCCATCGAACACCTGTTTTGCTAACTTTTCCTGTCCCATTTTGTTTAAATGACCATACCACCTTAAATTAGCTGTGGTCACATCAAGTTCTTTCCTCACATCTTTATTTTTAATACGATACTGATGCCATCTGTTTCACTCCAAAGTGAACCCCTTTCTTAGAACTCATATCTGTAATCTCCAGTCATGTATCATGTGCTTTATTTCTAGCCCAGCTTTCAGATCCATAAGTTAAAATTATTTGTTACAGCAGTTATTCAATCTAGTTAAGGAATCCTATATTAAATTTAAGAGTGTAACACTATCTGCATAATGTAAAGAGATGAGATTAACATTGTTGCCAATTTTGATATCAAACCTAATGCTTTTTCCTTCATAACATTATCTATGAATGAAATGAGGATGGTATGTACCCTTCTATCAGACCTGATTTCACATCAGACCAAATGCTGACTTAGAACTCATGGACTATATATATATATATATACAGGGTGTTCGGGATAAATTTGACAGTTTCGTAAGGAAAAAGAAAATCTTCTTTGTATCTATTAAATTTAATGAATTGACAAAAAAACATTACAGGCAGAGTTAATTACAATACTATCAACAAGATTTACTCAAAATAACCACCATTAGCATCGATCACAGCTTCAATTCTGCTTCGGAACCTCGAACAAGCTGATGCTACAGTCTCCCTGGGAAGGGCCGCAAAAACTGTTTTAATTTTATCCATTAACTGGGCTTTTGTATTACTGGAAGTGCGATTGGTGTCTTTTTCAACTGCGCCCCATACAAAATAATCCATGGGGTTAAGGTCTGGGGAGTTTGGAGGCCAAACATTTGGACTGGTGAAGTCGTAGAAATTTTCAGACAACCATTTTTGACTTTTCCCAGAGGTGTGGCAAGGGGCCGAATCCTGCTGCCATACATACGGCCTACCATTGGCTACCCTTGTTATCCAGGGCTTGACTACAGTTAGCAACTCCACGAACAAAGCCCGAATTCCAATGCCAGGGTTCTTCAACACCTGTTCCTGCAGATTTGCGAGGAATTCTGCTGTACGAACGCAATCAGATCGTCTGCTAGGGATCTTTCTTCTTGCTACATCCTCGTAGTCACCATTGCAAGTCTCTAGTTCATGCCTGATTGTTTTTACTGTATTCAGGGAGCATTGGGCAGCAGTCGTAATATCCTTATTTTGATGGCGGGCACGAATCATCATGATACAAGTTATTCTCTTCCATGATTCAGGTGGGTTCCAGCTATCCATCCTTTCTGACATCTTGTATATGAATGAAGAAGGGTCCAAACTTTTAAATGAAGAGAAGTGTGTGTTAATACATGTAACTTACGGAAAAATATAATTAATTATAACTATGTCAAATTTATCCCGAACACCCTGTATATATATATGACTACTACTATTAACTCTAGGTTGGGATATGTTCATTTTTAATATTAACTGACTTAAAACGTAATATTTTAAATATTAACTTAAAATCCGGGTTTTAAGTCAGTTAATATTAAAAATGAATATATATATATATTGCTTGATATGTCCTGTTCACACCATATAATTGTATTGTTCTAAATAGCCATTCTCTTGCTATCATGTCATGCACCTTTCCGGATGTATAAAACTTACAAATCCTTGTTATATTTCCATAATTTCTCAACTATTTCTGTCTTAACCTTTATGCTGCTGAGAATTCAGAAGCCAGCCAACTCTACTTACCGACTTATTTTCTTTTATAATTTAATTAAAAGTAAAACTTTAGGCTATTTATTTTTCAATTCAAAGCATAACTAAAATTATTGAGGCAGTATGGTGTGAGATAGAGGTGAATAGAATCAAATACTTGGTGGGATGTTGTTATAGACCTGGTAATGTGGATGGTGGTGATAGTGAAATGTATAGTCAAATAAGCCAAGCAAATAAGAAAAGGGTGATTTTAATTATGGCAATATAGACTGGAATGAAGAGATAGCAACTGGAAGTAAAGAAAATGAGTTTCTTGAGGGATAACTACCTCAGACAGTATGTAACAGAGGGCACACGAGGATTAAGGGTCTTGGATTTGATCATCTCATCGGAGGATGTAATTATCGATGAGGTATCAAATCATCCACCAGTTGGTGAAAGTGACCATGAGGTGATTACTTGGATTACTTGGGTGGTTGCCAGCAGTGCAAGGACCCCTGTGAAAAAAGGGTATATGTGGAACTACAAGGGGGGTGATTATGAAGAGCTCAGGAGACAGCTTGCAGGTGTAGCATGGAATGAGGAGTTAGCTGGAAAAGAGATCAATGCAGCTTGGGGGATTTTCAAAAAATATTTAGTGGATGCAATGTCTAAATGTATACCACGGGTGAGAAGGTTAAATAAGTTAGGTGTGAGATGGATGAATAAAGAGATTAAGCATGCAATACAGAGAAAAAGGGCATTGTGGAGGCAGCATAAGAGAAGTGGAAGTAACCAATTTCATGAGTTCTACAAAGACCAGGCAAGGAGAGTGACTTGGTTGGTGAGAGTAGCTAAAGAGAGGTATGAACAGCAGTTAGCTAATGAAGCTAAAAAGAATCCTAGGGAGTTCTTTCGATATGTAGCCAGCAAAAGAAAGAATGATTATGGAAGGATGACATTGATTGGAGGAAATGGTATAAAGACAGCTGTTGCAGAATGTGTGGTGGAGATACTTAATGAGCAGTTCATAAAGATCTTTCAATCTTGTGAATGTGACTTCATGGAGAGATTGAGAGCAGTTGATGATGGGGAGGAGAGACTGACTGTAAGTGAGCAAGAGGTGTTTGGGGAGTTGAGTAAACTAGATGTAAATAAGGCTGTGGGACTTGATAATATATCACCGCGTATTCTGAAGGAATGTGCCAGAGAGTTGACACCTGCCTTGACATATTTTTTTAATACGAGTCTTGCACTTGGTCAAGTCCCTAAAGAGTGGAAGGAGGGCAAGATTGTGCCACTTCATAAAGGAGGTGATCGAACTCAAGCATCAAACTATAGGCCTATCTGTGTGTCAGGTGTTGTGGTTAAGTTGTTGGAGAAGCTTGTGAGAACTAGGATCCAGAGTTGGGTTGACTACAATGGTATAATCTTGATGGACAGCATGGATTTGCTAAAGGGAGGTCGTGTTTTAGTAATCTACTTACTTATTACAATAAAGTGACTGCTTCCTTGGACAGAGGAGAAGGATACACAGTAATATACTTGGATTTCGCAAAAGCTTTTGATAGAGTACCTCATAAGTTGACAGTCAAACTAGAGCAGATGGGGTTGGATATTAGATTAGTGCATTGGATTGGAGACTGGCTATCTGATAGGTATCAACAAGTTGTGTATGGAGGTGCAATATCCAGGAAAAGGAAAGTCACTAGTGGAGTGCCTCAGGGATCTGTTTTAGGGCCATTACTATTTAACTTGTATATTAATGATATTGGCGAAGATTTGGATGGAGATATTCAGTTGTTTGCAGATGATGCAAAGTTGGGACGAACCATAAAGAGTAGTGAAGATGTTGTGGCCTTGCAAGAAGACTTGAATAAATTGAGTGATTGGGCAAGCAAATGGGGATGTGAGTTCAATGTTGCAAAATGTAAGGTTTTAAAATTTGGAAAACAAAGATGGGATGCAGAATTTATGCTTGGTGAGAATATATTGTTGGAAGTAGAGGAAATAAGAGATCTGGGAGTGATAGTGGATAAGGATCTAAAATTTAGGGGACACATCGCCAAAATTGTGAAGACAACACAAAGACTTCTGGGAATGATGAGGAGGACACTGACGTGTAGAAGTAGGGAGATTCTTGTTCCATTGTATAAGGCTTTGATTAGGCGACACGTGGACTATTGTGCCCAGATTTGGTCACCTGGTTTTCAGAAGGATGAAGAGATGTTGGAAAGGGTCCAAAGGCGACTGACTAAGGTTGTTTCTGACCTCTGGAATGTCGAGTATGAGGAAAGATTGAAAAGATGTAATTTGCAGAGGCTAGTGGAGAGAAGGACGAGGGGAGATATGATAGAGACCTACAAGTTGGTAAGGGGTTGTTATAGGATCAATGGTGGAGAAGTTCTACAGCGAATAGTGGGAGATCAGGGGAGAACCAGAGGTCATCCCTGGAAACTGTATAAAGAGGGTGTGAGTAGGGGAGTGAGAGGCAGGTTTTTTTCGTGCAGAGTTGTGAATGATTGGAATGCCTTGCCTGAGAGTGTGGTGTCTGCAAGGAGTTTGAATGTGTTTAAGACCCGATATGATGAGATGTGTGTGAGATAAACGGACCTCCTAGATGAGTCTTTGACTCCATGAGGTCTTGTTTAATAATAATAATAATAATAATAATCTAAAAATCTTGTTCTGTAATTTCATACAACTCAGAACACTCTCTCACCTTATACTTTCATAATTTAGCCATCATATGTTTTCAAGACAGTCAGTTAATACATATGGCACCTGATATTTGTCACGCTCCTCCCCTTTCTTTAATTTGGACACATTGCAATATCTTGAGTTTTTTTTTTTTTTTTTTTTTTTTTTTGTTTAAAAAGAACCAGCATTGGGAAGCATCTTCCTTTTAGTTTAGGGGATTGGTCACTGGGTGGCAAACATTCTATTTTAGTGGTTTCTTTCATTGTGTGTAGGATGCCAAAAATTTCTGTTAAGAGACTCAGCTGAAAATCTTCAAATATGTTTTTCTCTGTATTTGCTTTGTACAGTGAGAATTTAGAACTATTATGAGCAGGAGGTGAAAACAGAATGGTACTTTCTGTACCATTTGAAGGCCTTATGAAAACATTTCGCTGAACTACTAATCATGTCTGACCTGTCAATTACTCGTGTAATTCTTGGGGCTTCATTATTGATCGATTGGTTTATCTATCCTGATTTTAGGCAATTTTCATGACTTATGATCAGCATATACACTTCCCACTATTTTTTACTATCTGCAGGAGACAAGGATCGTATGACACATTGGACAGAAGATTTCTTCTACTATGTGGACCAGTAGAAATATTTTTTTACAGATACTCAACTTTAACTGAATGATATTCATAATGCCTCTACATGCTCATGAAATTTAAACATGTTTAAAAGTTGTTTTGGTGGAGATTTTTTTTTTTTTTTTTTAATATGCAGAAGTGTGCTTGAGAATACTCAAGCTCAGCAAAGATGCCATTTTTAAACCACTCAAGATAATTTGAACTTGCTGTGAAAAGGTTAAACTGAATACCAGATGCTTACAAGTCCTATTTGATCTTGGTTCAGCCCAGAGAGGGATTATTTTCCTTTTTTTTTTTTATACATTTGTGCTATGAAAGCTCTACTGCAAGCTTCTTGATTTTGACTTATCTTAATTGTAGTGTAGTGACTATAAAACTTTGATACATTCATATTTATGGAAAGGTATTAGGAAAGGTAGTAACCGTGTTGCCTAGGTACGTCAATAGTGAGATGAGGCGGAGAGCAAGGATTATGAATGATATGTTAGCGGAAATGTGTGAGGAGAAAGGAATGCAGTTTGATAATGTGTGGAATGAGTTTGAAGGATGAAGTAAACTGTATAAGAGTAATGGACTGCATTTGAGCGGTTTTAGTGTGAGTTGTGGAGACTGCTGCTGGAAGGTAGAGAAGTGAGTGTAGAGAATGAATCTGATCAAGTGGGAAGCGATGTGGAAAAACAGGAGAGATTGAAGAGGTGGTTATGAATGAAGTGAGTAGCATGAGTATAGAGAATGAGAGAACAGGTGTGCAAGATGGACAGGGAAATGGAGAGGCTCAGGGTGGACGGGAACATAGCGTGAGAAAGGTGGATGTTCCATGAGAATGTTAATGCATGTGTAGACAATAAAGGAAGGGGATGACCTGGGATCAAGAGGAAACAGCTGGATTTGAAGAGGGTTCTAAAATGAATAAGGAGAAAGGGAAATGACTTGATTTGAGCATGGAGAAATCGCATCGAATGAGTGGTATTAGTGGAACTAGCTATAGATCCATGAATGAGCTGCTGTGTTTGTATACAAATGCCAGAGGTATAAAATCAAGGCAAATGAAATGGTTGCATTAAGTGAGTCTGTTCACCCAAAAATTGTTGGAATAAGTGAGACATGACTGGATGAGGATGACTTCCTGACAGGAATATACAAGGTATGATGTGTGTTGTGAAGATAGAAAGGGTAAAAAGGGAGGGGAAGTGCTATTGATGATAGAGAAAGAGTTATATCCATACAAAGTAGAGATGCAAGAAGGGAATAGTGCCGGTGGTTTTGAGGCAGTATGGTGTGAGATAGAGGTGAATAGAATAAAATACTTGTTGGATGGTAACGACTATGAAATGTATAATCAAATTAGCCAAGCAAATAAGAAAAAAGATCATTATGGGTGATTTTAATTGAAGGACTTGAGGATCTTGGATTTGATCATCTCATCAGAAGATGTAATTATAAATGAGGTGTCAAATCACCCTCCAGTTGGTGAGAGTGACCATGAAGTTATTACCTGGGTGGTTGCTAACAGTGTGAGGACCTCTGTGAGAAAAGGGTATATGTGGAACTACAAGAATGGTGATTATGAAGAGCTCAGAAGACAGCTTGCTGGTGTAGCATGAAATGAGGAGTTAGCTGGAAAAGAGATCAGTGTAGCTTGGGGGGATTTCAAGAACTATCAGTAGAAGCAATGTCTAAATGTATTCCGAGGGTCAGAAGGTAGGTGTGAAATGGATGAATGAAGAGATTAAGCATATCATACAGAGAAAAACGTCATTATGGAGTCAGCATAAGAGAAGTGGTAATAACCAATTCCATGAGGATTACAAAGACCAGGCAAGGCAGGTGACTTGGTTGGTAAGGGTAGCAAAAGGGAGGTATGAGCAGCAGTTAGCTAATGAAGCCAAAAAGAATCCTAGGGAGTTCTTTCGATATGTAGCCAGCAAACAAAAGAATGATTATGGAAGGATGACATTGATTGGAGAAAATGGTATAAGAACAACTGTTGTGGAAGATATAGTGCAGATACTTAATGAGCAGTTCATAAAGGTCTTTCGTTCTTGTGAATGTGACTTCATGAAGAGATTGAGGGCAGTCGATGATGGGGAGGAGAGACTGTAAGTGAACAAACAGTATATTGAGAATTGTCAAACTTGATGTTAATAAAGCTGTGAGACTTGATAACATATCACCATGCTTTCTGAAGGAATGTGCCAGGGAGTTAACATCTCGCTTGGCATGTTTTTTTAATCAGTCTTGCACTCGGTTAAGTTCCTAAGGAGTGGAAGGAGGACAAGATTGTGCTGCTTCACAAGGGTGGTGAGAGAAGTTAAGCATCAAATTATAGCCTTTTGTGTGTCAAGTGTGGTTAAGTTGGTGGAGAATCTTGTGAAAACTAGGAATGTAAGGTTTTAAAATTTGGTAAACAAAGATTGAATAGTCCATGTGTGGCCTAATCAAAGCCTTATACAACGGAACAAGAATCTCCCTACTTCTACACGTCATTGTCCTCTGCATCATTCCCAGAAGCCTTTATGTTATCTTCACAATTTTGGCTATTTGTCCCCTAAATTTTAGATCCTTATCCACTATCATCCCCAGATCTTGTATTTCCTTCACCTCCAACAATATATCCTCACCAAGCATAAATTCTGCATCCCATCTTTGTTTTCCAAATTTTAAAACCTTACATTTTGCAACATTGAACTCGCATCCCCATTTCCGTGCCCAGTCACTCAATTTATTCAGGTCTTCTCATAAGGCCCCAACATCTTCACTACTCTTCATGGTTCGTCCCAACTTTTCATCATCTGCAAACAACTGAATATCTCCATCCAAATCTTCACCAATATCATTAATATACAAGTTAAACAGTAATGACCCTAAACCAGACCCCCGAGACACACCACTAGTGACTTTCCTTTCCTGGATATCGCTCCCTCGTACACAACTTGTTGATATCTATCAGATAGCCAGTCTCCAATCCAATGCCTTAATCTAATATCCAACCCCATCTGCTCTAGTTTGACTGTAAACTTATGAGATACTCTATCAAAAGCCTTTGCGAAATCCAAGTATATTACTGTGTATCCTTCTTTCTCCTCTGTCCAAGGAAGCAGTCACTTTATTGTAATAAGTAAGTAAATGACTAAAACATGACCTCCCTTTAGCAAATCCATGCTGTCCATCAAAGATAATATCATTGTTGTCAACCCAACTCTGGATCCTAGTTCTCACAAGCTTCTCTAACAACTTAACTACAACACCTGACACACAGATAGGCCTATAGTTTGATGCTTGAGTTCGATCACCTCTATGAAGTGGCACAATCTTGCCTCAAATGGTAACTTTCCTCGAAATGGATTTTTTAGATGACAAGATTTCACATATTTGTGAAGAATCACGCCGGCCTGGTTGTCCGAGTGGTTAGCCAAAATCCAAAACTGCTCTATAGCCAAAAGGCTGCAAGTTCGAATCCCACCATGGTCATGGATATTTGTGATTGTCTGTGGAAACACTAGTGGTGGTAGTGGGCAGTAGTTGGGGTAGTTGTGGTTATTTGTAGTTGGTGGATGTTGAGTAGTGAAGACAGAGTTGTAGATTAGGTGCTCTCCCTCAATGAGTCCTTGGACTCCCTGGAGGTGTCATGTAATAATAATATGTAGAATTTATGCTTGGTGGGTATATATTGTCGGAGGTGGAGGAAATAGATCTTCGGGTGATAGTGGATAAGGATCTGATAGATCTTTCTGATCTATCAGAAAGCTGTATAAGGAGGGTGTGAGCAGGGGAGTGAGAAGCAGGTTTTTTTTTTTGCATGCATAGTTGTGAATGATTGGAATGCCTTGCCAGAGAGTGTGATGTCTGCAGAGAATTTGAGTGGGTTTAATTAAGGCGTGGTATGATGAGCTGTGTGTATGATAAAGGACCTCCTAGATCAGTCTTTAACTTCATGGGGGTCTTGGGGTAATAATAATAATATTTGATTGTTTCCAGTTGGATATCATCTTGACAATGCAACCTATTGAATAAAGTAATGGAAAAGGTCATTCATGGTCAACATTGTGGATTCTGCCTATCAAGAACCATAGCAGATCTCTTTGCTTTAATCATCAATCTCCAAACTCGTGCCACGAAAGTTTTGGAGAAACCTGCACTATTGCACTTGGTATTTCTAAGGCATTTGATAAGATCTAGCATTAAGGGCTTCTTAGCAAATTGCCATCTCATGGTCTTCCTTCTCCTGGAGAAGGAAGACCATCTTATGATATAACTGGAGAGAAAAAGACCATCTCAAGTTGTTTCTGCATATAATGGTAGAGAGTTTTCTCTCTTCAGATTTTCCTATTAGTACTAGTTCCTCAAGCATCTTATTTCAACCATCCTCATTCTCACATGATCTTCTCACTCTTCTTAAATCCTATCCATAGTTTGCTGATAACAAACTGCAGTGCAAAAACATCTTAAGCTTCAAGGTCTTCTCTATTCATTGCCTTAAACTCTGATATCCATTCCATTTTTTGATGGGAGTGAAAACAATGTTGCACTCAATGCCTTAAAGACATAATTTTGTCTTTTTTACAATATTCAGTTCTAGATAATACTCAGTCCCAATGATCCCTCTTATTGGGACAACACTTAACCCCTAGCCTTTTTTTGGCACAAACATTTCTAGAGTATCTTCAGTGTCCAAAACACTTGCCACTGTGTTTTGCTCAAGCTTTGAATATTAACCATTTCATTAAATGGTATTGAGTATTAAGAGTACATTATTTTTAGGATGAATAGGCAGGACACGAGTGGAAGTGTGTGTTGCTAATGATATCTTTTTATTTGAGTCCAATTACATTAGAAAGTATGACTGCAATATTAGTAAAATTTTTTCATGTGGCAGTGAGTTTGATGCCATCTAGTGTGTGAGGTGGAGTCTAATAATATTAAATACACAGCCCTAATAACCATCAACATCCCACTTGTGCATGTTTTTTTTTTTTTTTTTCAGTTAGCCAAACAGCTAAATCTTTAACCCCACTTACTGGTCATACTTCGTCTTATAATAAAAAATCTCTCATTTCAATATTTAATCCATAATTTAGTTTTAAATAATTATCAGGGTGAGCTTTGTCATCTCTTTAATTATCAATACCCCTCTTTCTCACATTTTAGTGTACTGACAAAATACCTTTCACCCTGATATAATTGATTTTTCAATTTTGCCATCTGTGTTGGCTACTTCTTTTGAATTATATAAATAGGAGACAACGATGGGCTATCCTCCTCTAGCCAATTTCTGTATGGAACATTTTGAAAAATGGCCTTGATGATAATACCTTTCTCAAAACTTATGAATTATTTATTTTGTATGGGGTTCCCTCTGTCCCTTAGGATGGGTTGAGCCTTCCTAATGAGATATTATATATTTTATGACTAGATCCATGTGTCTTCACAGGGCCGAGTTTGCCTATTCTGAGGGACGAAAAACCTGAGTTTCCAGCTGAAAAACCCTCTACCTCCATATGAGATCGGCTAACTCACCTTTAGTCGAAAGAGACCGATAAAGGTTCTCGCGTCATAGACGGGAATCACACCCAGGGCTTTCTGACCAAAGGGCTTCGTCTATACCGAATGAGCTACAGAGGCTCTAACTTCTGAATAAGATATATTGATTATGTGTTCTCTGACCACATTTCTCAGACATACTAGACTCCTCCTTTCTCTTCCACCTCAACAGCTAGCACCCCAGAATCCATTTCATCATAGAAAAAAGTTATTAATATTAATAGTCTGTCCTTTCTAGATTTAGATACTCTAATCATGCATCTGCCCAATGGCACCATTTTTTTCTAAGTTTATAGAAAACACATGTACACAAGTAGATAGATGCATAAATTTTCCCACCCCACCCCTCTCGAAAATATGGTGTTAACAAAATCCTTGTCAAGAAAGAATTCAACCTCTGTTCTACCCGTGATTCTCTTTCAGCTAAACTCTCCATTATTTGCCATACCTTGCTGTCTAATGGCTACGATGCCAAAAAGATGAACAAATTAGTTATTTCTAACATCCCTTTCAACATATGGACTGCAGAAATGCTAGTCCATATGTTGAAAGACTATTCCCTATATCCTGGGGATATATCCCTAGTCCATATGTTGAAAGACTATTCCCTATATCCTGGGGATATAGGGAATAGTCTTTCAACATATGGACTAGGGATATAGGGAATAGTCTGGAGACCTCACAAAAAATAGCCAGAACTCTAAAGAAATATAATTTCTGCACTGCTTTCAAATCTCATCTGAAACTGGTTACCTTTTTTTCTGCTCCCTTAACTCTTTCTTCTATCCCAGGTGTTTACAAAGTTCCTTGTTCTGCAAATTATATTATGGTCAAACTGGGAGATCTGCCAACACCCACCTTAAAGAACACAAATAATATGTTCAGCTGACCATAACTTGGATACCTGGCCCAGAATCAAATGAAAAAAAAAAAAAAAAGCCTACTTTGCTTCGAAACCAATATACAGTTGAAAGACTTTTCTTAACTTTGAAAAACCTAATCTTAATAAATAATGTTGCATTAAACTTCTCAAAATATGGAAAATTTTACTTCTTAGGCCTCCAACTAAGGCTAACCAATAGCACCATGCAGGGCATCTCTTATACAATTTTAATCTTTTTTCCACGTATTTCGTTTTAATTTTGTGTGTGCGTGTGTGTGTGCTTTAAAAAAAAAAAAATTAAGATTCTATCCCTGATGATGTTCCTATACCTGAGACGAAACACAAAATCCATTAAATGGCTGTTTAGTTGCTTGTTAGTAATATTGATTCCAATAAACCTAGTAGTTTATTGTAATAAACTACTAGGTTTATTCCTAGTAGTTTAGTGATGAGTTAAAATTGGTATATTTATATTGGTGGGATTATGCTAGAAGAAACTGATCAGGCTACAGATCTTGGAGTGTTAGTAGATAGCAAGTTGAAGTTCAGGGGCCATGTAGCAAAGATTGCAAATACAATTCAAAAGATAATTGCAATGCTTAAACGAATTTTAATATTATTATTATTATTATTATTATTACGGGCAACTCCAGGGAGTCATTAGACTCATCGAGGGAGGCCCCAAATCATTTTCATCACAACTATTCGACATTCATACAGTATCTATCATACCTCGCCTTAAACTCATTCACTGTCACAGCATCCACCACAGACTCAGGGAGCGCATTCCACTCATTCACTACTCTAAAAGTAAAGAACCCAGCTCTAACACCTTTACTAACCACACTTTTGCCCAGTTTCCATGGATGTCCCCTAGTCCTCCCACAACCAGCCCTGTTCTCAAAAATATCTTCTGAATTAATTTTATAGAAACCCTTCAGTAATTTGAATGTCTCAATCATATCTCCCCTCCTCCGCCTATCAACCAATTTTTGCAACCCACAATTCCTCAACCTGTTCTCATACGGTTCATTCCACAGACCTGCTATCATCTTGGTCACTCGCCTCTGGATCCTCTCCACCTCCTCCCCATCAAGAAGAAACATAGGTGACCAAATCTGAGCACAGTAGTCGAGATGAGGTCTTATCAAGGCTCGATACAGAGGAACAATAACCTGCTTGTCTCTGCTTGTCAACGTATTCTTCAGCAACCAAGTGATTTGATGAGCTGATTTGGCCACTTTTGCAATGTGTCCCCTAAATTTCAATTCCTTATCCACCAACACTCCTAAATCTCGTGCCTCATCAATTTCCTGGAGCACGGTTCCACGAATGCAGTAAACTGCCTCCCATCTTTTCACCCCAAAATGCATAACCTTACATTTTGCCACATTAAATTGACATCCATTCTCCCTAGCCCAGACCTCCAATCTATCCAAATCATCCTGCAAAATTTTGACGTCATCTGCATTCACTATTGCCCTACCCAACTTCGCATCATCCGCAAACAAATGAACTGTTCCTCTCAGATCCTTTCCTATATCATTTATGAACAAATTAAACAGCAGTGGTCCAAGAACAGATCCTTGTGGTACACCACTAGTCACAGGCCGTCTAGTGGACTCTACTCCTGAGTAAACCACTCTCTGATATCTCTCCGTCAACCACCCTCCTATCCATCTCACCAACCCTATGTCCATTCCCATATGCTGCAATTTACTGATTAGAATTCCATGTGGTATCCTGTCAAAGGCCTTAGCAAGGTCCAGCAGAATCACTGTAAACCCATTACCCTTATCCAGTTCAGCCGTCACTGTGTTATAATACGTGAGCAAGTTACTGAGGCATGACCTACCCTTCACAAAACCATGCTGTCCCCGATACAGTATCCCATTTTCTTCTATCCAATCTTGTATTTTCCTCTTGACTATTTTCTCTAAGACCTTGATAATGATTCCTGTTATGCTGATTGGCCGGTAATTTTCAACAGCAGCCTTGGAACCACCTTTGTGCAGTGGAACTATTTTCCCCTCTTTCCACCCCCTTGGGACACCCAGTCCTGAGGCTCAAATTAAACATAATGGTCAAGGGCACTGACAATTCTTTGGCCGCTTCACGTACGACACGAGCTGGTATACCATCCAATCCCACAGATGTATTGACATTGAGGTTCTGTAATAGACTAGTTACCTCTACCTCATTCATCACAATTCCAGTATAAGCTGTTGGTTCCTCCATTTACGCAAAGCCACCACCTGGATGATATACTCTTGCAAAGTGCTCGCTCAGTAATTCCACAACATCGACTGATTCAGTTACCTCCCTACCCTCAGCATTTTTTAAGATCATTCTACCATGAGCATTTTTCCTTTTACTTGCAACATATTGAAAAAACTGTTTGGGATTCTCTTTAGCCTGCATGGCCAATTTCCTTTCGTAATCTGCTTTTGCTTTTCTTACCACCCTTGTTACCATCCTGGCCTGAGCTTTATACTGTTCATGCACCTGATGGTCACCCTTCTCCTTAAATTCCCTCCACAATTGTTTCTTTTTTTGCAGCTCAAGCTTAATAGTGTTATTCATCCATTTAACCCCTACCTGATTTATTATTCGGACTCTTGGTATACAGTCAACCATTGCCTCCTGCAAACAGTTCTTAACCACCTCCCATGCACCATCAACATCCAGCCCTTGCAGTTTTACATGCCATGGCATTGAGCCAAGCACACACCTAAGCTTGTCATACTTACCAGCCCGGTAATTCCACATATACCCTGTCTTAATTGTAAATTCGACTCCTTTAGCCACCTCCCAAGTCATGACCTTATGGTCACTCTCACCAATTGGTGGCAACATGGTCATGTTCATTACAACTACATTCTCAGTTGCAATTACTAGGTCCAGCACTCTCTGCCCCCTGGTATTTTCCAATACATGTTGCCGTAGATAGTTGTCCCTTAATAACTGCATAAAATCCAATTCCTTCCTCCCATGTGCCCTCTCCTCTTTCCAGTCAATGTTACCATAATTGAAATCACCCATAATAATTACCCTCCTTCCATTCATTTCTTCTATTTGCTTATGCATACTATTCCCACCATCCACTCCATCACCCGGTCTATAGCAGCACCCAATTGTATATTTTGTTCTGCTAGATTGTATCTCACACCAAACAGCCTCAAATGTGCTTTTTTCCCTATCCTGCAGTTCAACTTCTATACTCCTTGGCTGAAGCTCATCAGCTATCATCAATAACACTCCTCCCCCCTTTTTATTCACCCTGTCACTCCTGAACACGCTATACCCATCGCATTCAATCCCACTAGCTTTATCATCTTCTGTCAGCCATGTTTCACTAATACCGACAACCTGTGGCCTGGAAGTGCCAACCATGGCCAAAAACTCTTCCTTCTTGTTCCTAATACTCCTGGCATTAGTGTACATGAATCGCAGAAGCCCATTTGTCCCATCCCTACTTTGATTCCTTATACTAATTATCCCATTCTGATTTGTTGTCCGTCGTACTCGCCCGGGCGTAATATACTCATTCATACACTTAACTGCCCCCCCTAAAGTCTGCATATCTACTCCCCCCCTCTTAATAAATCTAGTTTCCCTGAGTCTGTACATCCACTTCCACATCATTCATCAACACTCTTTCAAGTCTCCGTACACCAACTCCATTCAAATGTAACCCATCCATCTTATATAAGTCCTTTCGCCCATCGAACTCATTCCACACATCCACAAATTCCACACCACTCTCCATGCATAACCCACGCATAAAGTCATTGGCAATTATGGCCCTCCTTCTAAACACTTCGCTGTCATACCGCGGTAAGATACTCACCATCCTAACTCTCTCACTCTTCTCTTTTGCTACCTCAAACAACTCCCTCACATCCTCTATCATTTCCATTTTGTCCTCTTTCAAATCATTCGTTCCTGCCACTATTATCATCTCTTTCACCCTCTGTTTTTGCAGTCGAATAGATTCGCTGACGTCCTTTATGTTCGCACCCGGCTGGTACGACTTCAAATAATGTAAAATAATGTAATGTTAATATGTAAAGATAAGGATGTCATTTTGTCTCCTTCCAAGGCCTTGATAAGACCTCACACTATTGTATGCTGGTCTGGTCTCCTGTTTTTCATCGTGATTCTGATACAGTGGAGAGAGTGCAATGGAGAGTGTTAAAATGATATTAGGATTATGGAATACTGATGGAGAATTTGTAGACTCCATATACTAACAAACAGGAGAAAGAGGGGTGATATGATTGAGGATTTCCGATGGAATTTTTTTATTTTATGGAGGGTGGGGAAAGGACGAGGGCATCCTTGGAAGCTGAGAGCCAGATTTTTCTCTCGTGATTGGAATGGATTGCCGTTGGACGTGGAATGAATTCAAGAATAAGTATGATAGTGTATGAGTATGTGGCCTCCCTCAATGAGTCCCTGACCCCTTGGAAGACTCTCTTAATAATAATAATATCTACAAGAATTCTTTTGTGACCATCTTTCGTAAGTAAGAAATAATTGTGCTGATAATATAGTTCACTTACTTAAATATAAAGAGCCAACAGGCTTCATTTCGGCGATATAAACATTAATTAAATAAAGGGGATATTAGATCCCACATTGTTTTAAAACCGAATAAGAAACTCAAAGATTGGAATCAGAGAGTTTCATGCCGAACATAGTATAAAAAACTATAAAAGTATCGGCGAATACTAGCGTGAGCTGAATGCAAGTAGTCCTAGAACGTAGTACAAACACGGGCAACTCGTTGCAAAGGTGGAGAAAGTTCTGATCGCTATTCTTTGGTATTTTCCATAATGTAAAAACACATTTCCTAGGAAATGTATGCTGTTATTACATTATGGTAGGGAGGTCACTACCTAGACCGGTTTCAGCCTTTATTGAGGCTTCATCAGTGAGTAGCTAGACTAAATTATTAATACCAAAGGGTATAGCGAAAAGAACTTATATACCCTGCTATACGAGTTGTCCAAAAAAGGGGCACCCATTAAGTTACTTAAATATAAAGAGCCAACAGGCTTCATTTCGGCGATATAAACATTAATTAAATAAAGGGGATATTAGATCCAACAATGTTTTAAAACCGAATAAGAAACTCAAAGATTGGAATCAGAGAGTTTCATGCCGAATATAGTATAAAAAACTATATAAAAGTATCGGCGAATACTAGCGTGAGCTGAACGCAAGTAGTCCTAGAACGTAGTACAAACACGGGCACTTTTTTTTATATTATACTCGGCATGAAACTCTCTGATTCCAATCTTTGAGTTTCTTATTCAGTTTTAAAACAATGTGGGATCTAATATCCCCTTCATTTAATTAGTTTCACTTAGTAAATGATAGAAATTAAATTAAGGTTGCTAGCTAATGGTCAAACTGAGTTGAGGATAAACCTAAGTAAAATAAAAAAATTGACGATTTTTAGTATGACCCATAATGAATTGCATCATTTTTATTATAATTCCATATATTATACAGTTACATCCTTTTTATTTCTTCTGTTGGTTCTGAGATGGACTAACGAAAGAAATAAAAACGATACCACAAGATTCAGTGATATTTTTGAATTGGAGGTGTCTTCAAAGGACTATTGTATACTGTATACTATATTATTAATCAGTTTGAAGAAGAAATTTTCAATTAATGTGTCGTTTTTGTGGTGATGTCCGGAAGTGATATCTGGATATTACAAACAGTATAATTTTCAAATTGAGTCATGCAGATTTGTTTTGGAAAAGGACATGACCTTTAGACAAGGTACACTCTCAACTGATGTGATCAAGAACAAACACATTATATAGCATGTTGAAAGTTTATTTTTCACTAGGTTAGACTATGATAAATTTAGTTTAATCCTTTATCCCAGTGAGAGAACTTTGTTTGCTCTCACTGGGATAAAGGATTGAACTAAATTTATCACAGTATATAGCATATTACCTGGTACATGATAAAGCAGAGATAAGATGCATGACACAAAGTATTACAACACTAAAAGGCCTTAATTATTAACAGAGTGGAGAGCTATGGATGGCAATTCATCTCACCTCTTTCGGGGGGAAAAAATGCAGTAGAGAAGACAAAGAGAATACTTTTAATTGACTGATCCAACTAGAAGATTAAGAAGAGATTAGCTAGAATACTATACTAGCAAACATGTCTAAAACTATAATTAGATCCATAAGTCAAAGCGGTTAATAAGACTATCGATCATATATGGAGCGTTCCGAACAATATTAGGGATTTATATATGGCATCATTTGTAGTATTATATTTTAAAAAGAAATGATGTCAGAAAGCTAATAACATTATTACAGAGTAGAATGCGTGAGCAGATAAACAATCGAAAAAAGAAAGATTAGCATATTAAGTGTTTTTGCTAGAATGACAGGACAATCAATCAAGAGGAAATAGATCTAAGTTGACTAACCTGGCTTAAAGTTTAAGAACAGAGAATAGTCGAGATATTATTATTATTATTATTATTACTACGGGCGACTCCAAGAAGTCCTTAGCCTCATCGAGGGAGGCCCTAAACATGTCCACACAACTATTCGACATTTTTCACAGTATCTATCATACCTTGCCTTGAACTCATTCACTGTCATAGCACCCACAACAGACTCTGGCAGCTTATTCCACTCATTTACCACTCTAAAAGTAAAGAACCCAGCTCTAACACCCTTACTAACCACACTCTTGCCCAGCTTCCATAGATGTCCCATAGTCCTCCCACCACCAGCAGTCCTGATCTCAAAAATATCCTCTGAATTAATCCTATAGAAACCCTTCAGCAGTTTGAATGTCTCAATCATATCTCCCCTTTTCTGCCTATCAACCAATTTCTGCAACCCACAAATCTTCAACCTATTATAAGGTTCATTCCATAGACCTGCTGTCATATTGGTCACTTGCCTCTGGATCCTCTCCACCTCCTCCCCATCAAGAAGAAACCCTGGCCCCAGATTTGGGCACAGTAGTCAAGATGGGGTCTTATCAAGGCTCGATACAGAGGAACAATAACTTGCTTATTGTTCCTCTCTATCGATTACCTCGATTTTGTGCGGTATCGAATAGAAAAACGCGATGTATCTAGTATCGACCGATAGCTCTCACAGTGCTCTATCTAACAGTGAGTAATTAACTCTACAGTTTCATAGCTCTATGCGCGTATGACTGAAATTTTATTCCATCTTTTTGAAATGAATACTGCTGTGGTCAGACTATCTATTGTTCAGCTATCTCAAACAGGTCACAATAGGATTAGCTGCAACGCAAGGGTTAACTCCCCCCTCCCCCCCACAACACACACACCTCCCAACTGTTGCCACTGTGAGGTACAAAGGACACAAGAAACAACCCTCTGAAGCCTAATTCAATGGAAGCGTCACTTCTAGGAACAAGCAGAAAAACTGTAAGTACGCTAGAAAGCATAGCATTTCAATAGGAAAGCAATAACTCACACAACTTTAAGTAACATTAAGATGGCGGAACGAATCGAATTAGAGTTCGAGAAAGCCCTAGATCTGCTGCATAACGTTGCCAAAGTAAGCGGCAATCTAAGGAATGATTTAAAAAAAAAAAAGATATATTAACTGCAGTGGGCAAAATAACAAAGGTATTTAATAAAATGAAAAATGTAACTAAAGCATTGATAGAACAACAGACTACTACAAACAACCAGGGACAGCCTAACTTAGCTCAGCCAACTCAGCTATACTCGCAAGTAGTTAAAATTAATGCTAAAAACAAAGACGAATCCGAAAACAATCATTACTATAAATTAATAGTCAAACCGATAGCACAACTAAACAGCGAAGAAACCAAAAATCTTATAAAAGAAAAAATTGACCGAAGAAAAATCAAAATCGGAATCACAAAAATGAAAAGTATTAATAACAGAGGAGTGTTAATTGAATCTAAAGAAAAGACCGGTATAGACTTGCTACACAACGAAATATCTAAGGAACTCAAAGACACATTAGTAGCAAATCCCAGTAAGAAACATCTTCGAAGGCTGATAATATATGATATTCCCAGTGAAATAGATACGGACAACGCAATAAACTCACTGTATGCAGAACCCTTCATCGGCGACAAAAAGATGACACAGAAATTTATCATGACAATTAAAAAAAACGAACAAAAGAAACTTAATTATAGAAGTCGATCCAACGCCGAGGACCAACCTGTTGAAAACCGGTGTCAAAATCCTATGGAGAATTTTCCATTGCGCACACTATAAGCCTTCTGAGATGCTTTAACTGCAACAAACTTCACCATTATACACGAGACTGCAGGGGGGAAACCACCTGTCCATTCTGCTCTAAAGAACATAAGTTCAGCGAGTGCCCACGAAATAAGTCCGAGATAAATTGCATAAATTGCCAAAATCACAACAAGCATGCTAAAACCAAAAACGACTGCAAGCACATGGCATTAAACAAAGACTGCCCGACATACAACTATCACAAACAGCTCAAAATTCAAAACATAGATTATGGAAAGCAATAATAAAGCTTGTAGAACCAGCACTGCTTCCTAGCATGTCTTCAAATAAATCTACAACGCACTATCAAGGCTGTCAATAACTTAAAACAGAACTCATAAATAGAAAAAATATAGGACTGGCATTAATACAAGAACCCTACAACATCAACAACAAAATATGCGGCTTTCCAAGGAATTTTAAAATATTTTCCAAAGGACCTGAAAGAAAGTGAGCTGCAATACTCGTGGTCAATCCTGAAGTCGAGGCAATATTAATTTCTCAGCACAGCAACGAGAACTCGGTACTTACTGAAATTACATACAGAGGAATTAAAACTTTTGCTGCAAGTATGTATCTAAACTATCACACCGACATAAAATATGACTTATAAAAAATGGGCAACATCATGAATTTTACCATCAACCACGGCTTAATTACGGGAATAGATAGCAACACCCATTCAGTTTTATGGCTTAACGAGAGCACAAACAACAGAGGTAAAAATTTGGAAGAGTTCATAGCATCAAATTCCCTACACATGCTAAAAGATGACCGTAACACTCCATCATTCGAAAATACCAGACGAATCAGCTTCACCGATCTAACAATAGCAAACAAAGTTATTATACCCCGGGTTTCTGAATGGAAATACGAAGAAGAGGAAAGCTGTTCTGACCATCGCATCATAAATTTCATTATCAGTAACAAGAATTTAAACGAAATAGACAACAAAAATCATCGCATTAACATCAAATACTTCACCAATAAAACCAACTTAGAGAAATTTATACAAGCATTAAAAAGAAAATTTTCACGCTTAATCTGAGAACATCACTTTAATGCGAACAGCGAAAAACAGATCAGCTTAGACAAAAACCTAGCCATCTGGGCATCAGCACAAACCGATATAGACTTCCTTGCTTCTGCACTTTCATCAGCTGAAAATGTCCAGCGATCAAACACTCAGAACAACCAAAAAGCTAAACATCGATGGAAGAAAATCAATACCTTGGTGGAATGACGAACTAACAGTCCTAAGAAAACGTGCCAACGCACTTAGACTGCTATCCCAAAGAACATACAATAACCAAGATTTAAGAGAGAGCAGAAGACAGAACTACTATAATGCCAAATACAGCTATCAGTCCAAAATTACAAACGCCAAAACAGAATCATGGAAAAAAGTATGTACAGTTTCAGCACTATCGAATCCTTAGAATTGCATATATAAATTAGCAGCAAGCATGAACAAAACAACATCTATACTATCAACTATCAAGAAAGCAGACGGCACCTACTCGAAAAACTTAGCAGAAACTGCAGCTATTATGATAGAGAAGTTTATTCCCAATGACAATGAATCAACAGATGAAGAAATCCAAAAAACTTAGACAGAGAATGGAAACAGATATAGACTTTCCTGACGACGACTCATTTGTAACTAATGAAATCGAGTCAATATTTAGATCAATTGATCCAAGAAAATCTCCTGGACTCCTAAGAGCGTTTCTAGAATTCCCCGAATTCATAAAACAGTTTACAACAATTGCCTAAAAAGTGGTCAATTTCCTTCAATATGGAAACGCTCAATATTATTATTATTATTTCCCAAGACCTGATGGAGACAAAGACTCATCTGGGAGGTCCTTGTATCACACACACATCTCATCTTACCGTGTCTTAAACACACTCAAACTCTTTGCAGACACCACACTCTCAGGCAAGGCATTCCAATCATTCACAACTCTGCACGAAAAAAACCTGCCTCTCACTCCCTTACTCACACCTTTATACAATTTCCAGGGATGACCTCTGGTTCTCCCCTGATCTCCCACTATTATCTGTAGAACTTTTCCACCATTGATCTTATAACAACCCCTTACCAACTTGTAGGTCTCTATCACATTTCCCCTCTTTCTTCTCTCCACCAGACTCTGCAAATTACATCTTCTCAATCTTTCCTCATACTCAACATTCCAGAGGTCAGAAACTACCTTAATCACTCGCATTTAGACACTTTCCAACATCTCTTCATCTTTCTGAAAACCCAGTGACCAAATCTGGGCACAATAGTCCATGTGTGACCTAATCAAAGCCTTATTCAATGGAACAAGAATCTCCCTACTTCTACACGTCAGTGTCCTCCATATCATTCCCAGAAGTCATTGTGTTGTATTCACAATTTTGACGATGTGTCCCCTAAATTTTAAATCCTTATTCACTATCACCCCGAGATCTCTTATTTCCTCTACGTCCAACAACATATTCTCACCAAGCATAAATTCTGCATCCCAGCTTTGTTTTCCAAATTATAAAACCTTACATTTTGCAACATTGAACTCGCATCCCCATTTGCTTTCCCAATCATTAAATTTATTCAAGTCTTCTTGCAAGGCCACAACATCTTCACTACTCTTTATGGTTCGTCCCAACTTTGCATCATCTGCAAACAACTGAATATCTCCATCCAAATCTTCACCAATATCATTAATATACAAGTTAAACAGTAATGGCCCTAAAACAGACCCCAGAGGCACACCACTAGTGACTTTCCTTTCCTGGATATCGCTCCCCAGTACACAACTTGTTGATATCTATCAGACAGCCAGTCTCCAATCCAATGCACTAATCTAATATCTAACCCCATCTGCTGTAGTTTGACTGTCAACTTATCATGAGGTACTCTATGAAACGCTTTTGCGAAATCCAAGTATATTATTGTGTATCCTTCTCCTCTATCCACGGAAGCAGTCAATTTCTTGTAATAAGTAAGTAAATGATTAAAACATGACCTCCCTTTAGCAAATCCATTCTGTTCATCAAAGATTATACCATTGTTGTCAACCCAACTCTGGATCCTAGTTCTCACAAGCTTCTCCAACAACTTAACCTCAACACTTGACACAGAGATAGGCCTATAGTTTGATGCTTGAGTTCGATCACCTCCTTTATGAAGTGGCACAATCTTGCCCTCCTTCCACTTGGAGGGAGGACAAGATTGTGCTAGGAACTTGATGAAGTGCAAGACTCGTATTAAAAAATATGTCAAGGCAGGTGTCAACTCTCTGGCATATTCCTACAGCATATGCGGTGGTATATTATCAAGTCCCACAGCCTTATTTACATCTAGTTTACTCAACTGCCCAAACACCTCTTGCTCACTTACAGTCAGTCTCTCCTTCCCCATCATCAACTGCTCTCAATCTCTCCATGAAGTCACATTCACAAGACTGAAAGATCTTTATGAACTGCTCATTAAGTATCTCCACCACACATTCTGCAACAGCTGTCTTTATACCATTTCCTCCAATCAATGTCATCCTTCCATAATCATTCTTTCTTTTGCTGGCTACATATCAAAAGAACTCCCTAGGATTCGTTTTGGCTTCATTAGCTAACTGCTGTTCATACCTCTCTTTAGCTACTCTCACCAACCAAGTCACCCTCCTTGCCTGGTGTTTGTAGACCTCATGAGATTGGTTCCTTCCACTTCTCATATGCTGCCTCCACAATGCCCTTTTTCTCTGTATCGCATGCTTAATCTCTTTATTCATCCATCTCACACCTATCTTATTTAATCTTCTCCCCCTTGGAATACATTTAGACATTGCATCTACTAAATAGTTTTTGAAAATCCCCCAAGCTGCATTGATCTCTTTTCCAGCTACCTTTTTTCAAAGGGGTTCTTGCACTGCTGGCAACCACCCAGGTAATCACCTCATGGTCACTTTCACCAATTGGTGGATGATTTGACACCTCATTTATAATTACATCCTCTGCTGAGATGACCAAATCCAAGACCCTTAATCCTCGTGTTCCGTCTGTTACGTACTGTATGAGGTAATTATCCTTCAAAAACTCAAGAAACTAATTTTCTTTACTTCCAGTTGCTATCTCTTCATTCCAGTCTATATTGCCATAATTAAAAATCACCCATAATAATCACCCTTTTCTTACTTGATTGGTTTATTTGACTATACATTTCACTATCACCACCATCCACATTATCAGGTCTATAACAATATCTCACCAACTATTTGATTCTATTCACCTCTATCTCACACCATACTGCCTCAAAACCACTGACCCTATTTCCCTCTTGCAATTCTACCTTGTATGGACATAACTCTTTTTCTATCATCAATTTTTTCTATCACCCCCTCCTCCCTTTTTACCCCTTCTATCCTCAGGAAACATATCATACCCTTCCATCTCTATTTCTGTCCTGTCAGGATGTCGTCATCATCTAACCATGTCTCACTCATTCCGACAATCTTTGGGTGAACAGACGCAATTAGTGCAACCATTTCATCCACCTTGTTTCATACTTCTAGCATTGGTATACAAACACGACAGCTCATTTCTGGATCTACAGCTAGTTCCACTGATATCACTCGCTCGATATGATCTCTCCATGCTGGACCGGGGCCATTTCCCTTTCTGCTTCGTCATTTTAGAACCCTTTTCAATTTCATCTGTTTCCTCTTGATCCCTGGTCATCCCATTTCTTTCCTGCCTACACATGCTCTCACCTCCCCTTGGAGCATCCGCCTTTCTCACGCTGTGTACTCCTGTCCACCCTGAGCCTCCCCGTTTCCCTGCTCCTCATGCACACCCATTCTCTCATTTTCTACACTTATACCACTCACTTCCCTCAGTCATTTCCACTTGTTCAATCTCTCCTGTCTTACTCCCCTGCTCTTCCACATCACTTCCCTCTCGATCTGATTCATTCTCTCTATTCACTTCTCTACCTTCCGGCAGCCGTCTCTCCAAGCGACTCACACCATAACCACTCAAATGCAGTCCATCGCTCCCATACAGCTCACTTCGTCCCTCAAACTCATTCCACACACTAACAAACTGTACTCCCATCTCCTCACACATTTCAGCCAGAATAGCATTCATAATCCTTGCTCTTTGCCTCATTTTACCACAATCATACCTAGGCAATACACTGACAACCCTTCCTGTCACACTATTCTCTTTTATCTTTCCAAACAGCCTCCTGACATTCATTCTGACATGCTCTTTGTTCTCTCTCAAATCATTTGTACAATTAATACAATTAACTCTTTTGCTCGCTCCCGCCTCATATCCAATGCGTCAATCACTCTACTCATTTTACCGCCTGGAAAACATACCTTGTGCATTTTATCCTCTAGCACACCTTTAATAATGGAGTCGCCATACAACGCCACTCGCTCATCTTTCGTTAATTCTTTCATGCCATCATGATTTATTTTAATAGTTTTGACCTGAATTCTCTTAATTTCATTCCGCATCCATTTCATTTCTTGCCTCATCCAATCCAATTCACTTTCCGAATCTCGCGACACATTCTCTCTATCATTAAATCTTTCTAACTTTCTAACTCTCGACCCCCATCTTCTCACTTTCCCTCTCATTCATCCTTCTTTGTTTCCGTACTTTCGGTCCAACATACTTCCAACTTTCACTATCATTCTTCTCGCTTTCACTCTCATTTATATTTCTTTGTTTCCTTACTTTCGGACTAACTTGCGTCCAACTCTCTCTATCATTCTTCTCACTTTTACTCTCATTCATCTTTCTTTGTTTCAGTACTTTCAGTCCAACATGCGTCCAACTTTCGCCATCATTCATTCTTTTTTCGCTATCATTTATTCTTTTTTCGCTATCATTTATACTTTCGATTTTTTTCACTTGGGATTTCTGCGTCACGCTATTTCTATCTTCATTCGTTCTCTCAATTTCGTTTCTTTCCGCCATTCTAGCCTCTTTCGTTCCTTTTAACATCCGTTACGGTTTTCAAATCGCTCTTTTTCTTTTTTCCTGATTTTTTAACATTTTTTCGCCTCTCTCTCTCACCATCCTACTCTTTCAAACGTGCACTCGCGACACAATCGTTACTAACACTTTCTGTCATCAATTTCATATTTGCATTCATCAGTTCCTCATTCAGGTCACACTTCGCACACACACCCTTCTTCCATCCGTGGTAAACATCCACAAATCATTTATGTAATCGAAGAAATACATATAACACACCTCACACTTAACGAAACGACTGAAATCTAAATTAAAATCATGGAATGACAATGCCGCCGCCATTTTTTTTCCCCCTGCAGGTTACTAGTTCTAATAATAACGATTTCGTAATTAAGTTTAAGTAAGAAAAATTCCCCACACTAATAATACCGGTAGCGCACAACGTTTACAGCCGCTCTTTCTCAAACAAATACGCATATATAATTAATTATTCCTAGAATATATTATCTGAATCAGGAGCTCTTGTTAGGTACGTCCACAGCGCTTCAATTAACCCTTTAACAAATTATACCCATAATCAAACCAGTAAAAGAAACATTCGACGCAATTAGCAAATACAGTCCAATCAGTCTCATAAACATTGCTGGTGAGGTACTAGAAAAACTTCTAATAAACCGAATAATGCCCTATGTCTACTCAAGAAACATATTAAGCAGCAATCAATACGCATTCAGACCTCAGTCCAGCACAGTTCGTGCAATTATGGAGGATAAGAGTTCGCAGAATACAGTCTGCAGCAAAAAAAAAAAAAAAAAAAAAAACACGTACTACTGATCTCACTCGATGTGGTGGCCAGCCAAACGAGGCTGTCCTCAAGGTTAATGCTGTGGGCCAGGTTTCTGGAACATCCAATACGACTCACTATTAAGACTTCCTTTCACCACTGAAACAAAAGTCATAGCCTTCGCCGATGATAATGATTCGGGGACGCGACGGCTTACAGTTAGAAGTAACGGCCAACGAAGAACTCTTTAAAATTGCAGAGTGGGCACGCGAGAAGAAAGTGACCTTCAATAGCACCAAGTCTAAAGTGCTCCACATCTTAAGCAAAAAATCAAAACAACCTGTAGCGGTCTTCCTAATCGGAGAAGTTCTCCAGGTAGCCAGTGAGCTAAAATACCTAGGAGTAACAATAGACGAAAGATTCACCTTCAATAAGCACATCTCATATGTTGCCGAAAAAAGCTTACAAATTGCTGGCAAAGGTTGGTCGATTGGTAGAGCCTCTGCTACTAATGGCTCAGTTAAGTAAGTTTGAGCGAGGTTAGTAGTTGGAAGGGGACCAATCGTTCGATGCTATTGGCACACTCTCCCTCTATGAGTCTTTGGACTCCCTGGAGGTGTCAAATAATAATAATAATAGTAAACCTCCTACCTAAGTCGGCAAGGATTAAATGGGGATTAGGCCAACGAGCGCTGAAAACGATGTATACCGGTGCTATACTACCACTGATATCTTATGCTGCACCTGCCTGGAAACATACACTAAAATCAAAGATAAACAGACAAAAGCTAAATAGAGTTCAACGCCTTATATCCATGCGTACAATTAAAGGATACAGGACAATATCTTTCGAGGCAGCTTGCGTTATTACAGCTCTAACACCGATATGCCTGAAAACACAAGAATTATTTCTTGTATATGACGTCACGTCCGGAAGATATAATGAAAGTTACAACATCGATCCAAATTACTACGAACACGTGCTTCCCTTCAGTAGGTGGTCTCACCCAACAAAGAGAACATATATTAAGGAGAAGGAAAGCTCCGAAAGCGACGCTTTTCAAATATACACTGACGGCAGCAAAACCGAAGGGAACGGCAGTTGTTCTTTGATTGCCAACAGACAGTCCATTATACAAGAAAGCTGCTCTAGGCTGCATCCTCTCTGTTCCAATAACCAAGTAGAAAAACTTGCTATAGTTCAGTCACTTACATATCTCTGGGAATTAGAACTCAGCAAATCTCATCAAAAGACAGCAACAATTTACAGTGACAGTAAAAGCACTATAGACGGCATAAAAAACCAAAACAATCATATCATTAATAGAACAGACCAGAAATCTGCTTTGGAATCTCACTCTAGAGAGATTGGAAATTCAGTTCTGCTGGGTGAACGCGCATACTGGGGTAGCAGGAAACGAGAGAGCGGATTAGCTGGCTAAAGAAGCAGCTGGAAACGAACGGCTAGAAACAAGTTACCAAAAGTACTCTAAATCTGCTATAAAAACACTGGCAGAAGAGAAAACCCTAGACTTTCGAAAAGAAGAATGGAAGACATAAAAAAAAAACGGATCAACAACAAAAGAATTCCTGCCAAGCAACAGAAGCAGACTCCGGCTGAAAAGACACGCCATTTCTCCAGGTTTAACTACGCTACTGACGGGACATGGAAAACTAAGACACTACTTACACAGATTCCATATCCTGGAATCGCCATTATGCACTTGTATTCCACACCTTCAGCAGACTGTTGACCACATACTCTACGACGTTCGGCTACTGGACTCCATCCGGATGCCCCTAATACGACATATCATCACTTCTGGAGACAAGTGGGCAGTATCAAAACAGAGACTTATCGAAAAGTATTACTCAGAATTAATTAAATTTGCCAATAAGATCAACTTCCAGTGTTTGTAATGTAACATAAATTGCTGCTATTGTGTGTGAATTATATGGTGTTAATATATGGATATATAAAAATATAAATGCAATTATGAATATTGATATAAAAATATAAATATAGATATGAATATTGTTACAAATATATAAATATAAATGTTAATCAGTACTTGTGAGCTACATGTAATATATGCACTGTATGCAATGGAGCATGTAGGAATAAATTTCCTCCTGGTGGGGTTACTAAAAAAAAAAAAAAAATCAGCTAACGCCTTTTTATTCCCGTATACGGGGAGTAGGCGAGGCCATTTAGCCCTATCTAACTTTTGGAGACTGAGTGGGCAGTTCAATCTCCAATGGTATGGTACCAATCAGAGATAGATGGCCCAAGGCTATCACTAATTAAGAGGCACTCAGTGAAGAGAGACGGCTCAAATGTGCCGCCATCTCGTGGTCCCTAACCCTAACACAATATATTTTAATGTCTTAAATAATGTGGGTTCTACCGTCGATTTTCTTGAGTTTACAGGACGAAAAACCCGAGTTTCCGGGAGGAAAAACCTGCTTGCCCGTGCCAGAGATCGACTAACTCGGGAACCGCTCGAAAAAAGGCTTAGAAAATTTCCTCTACTCGCCGACTAGACTCGAAACCAAGTCTTCCTTCGTGCGGCCAAGCGCCGTGGTTGGCAAACGCCACATCCACTGAGCTACACAGGCTCGGTGGGGTTACTATTGGGAGGAAAATGCACACACACACACACACACACACACACACACACACACACACACACACACACACACACACACACACACACACACACACACACACACACACACACACACGATAAATTTGAATGTCATGATGCCTCACTGACCTGGAAAGCCTGAGCTAATATTTTGTGTTTCTTGTAAGGTGTGTATGGTGCATATTTCTGTTCATAGTATGCCCTTAAGGCTCTTTTCAGGTTATTGTAGTTGCTAAGGTAGTCTATTTAGCACATCTGGGATGTAGAAGTTTCGGGTGCCCTTTCCGCGTACACCTGCATGTTTTCTCGTGTGTTTAAAATTTTTTTTCCACAAAATGGCTAATTCAAATAAAAAACAACGAACCTATAAATTCAACAACGATCGGGAAGAAGACTATTATTTTGTCCAGAGTAAAGAGAAATGTTTTATCTTATTGTGCGATGGTTTAATTAATTGTATAATAAATGATATATATGTATTTATCCTACTTTCATAGTTAATTAGTTTGTTCATTGTTATCATTCAATATGATAAGTATAAATTTTCATAGAAAAAATAATGGGTGCCTGCTAGTCTCTTTCGAATCTCGAATGCGCCTGCGACCATATCCAGGTTGAAACCCCTACTGTAGAGTTTGCCAGTTATTGTTCGGAGTTTGTTTTGTAGAT
This sequence comes from Typopeltis vanoorti, assembly GCF_054136105.1. Lineage (NCBI taxonomy): Eukaryota > Metazoa > Arthropoda > Arachnida > Uropygi > Thelyphonidae > Typopeltis > Typopeltis vanoorti. The sequence continues at coordinate 51,322,205 of NC_143565.1, forward strand.
GGTATATGTGGCTATTGAGGTTCATAATCTGCATCGAAGTAAATTCCAGGGTATCATATTGTTTCAACCTGAGTGATGGTAGAGGTCTGACTGTTCTGTGTGTTTTTTTTATGCTGGAGAAGATATTCATCGGTGGCTGCTATAATTAGTGATAGACATGGGCCAGCTATCTCTGATTGGCTACCGGTGGAGATTGAACTGCCCACTCAGTCTCCAAAAGCTAGATAGGGAATAAAGGCCTCGCCTACTCCCTATAACGGAATAAAAGACGTTAGCTGATTTATTTATTTATTTATTTATATATACATTATGAACTGGTTGACTCTGTGGATTTCTGAATATAATTAATTTTGTCTTATCAGAGTTTAGGTGTATGGAAATTTTGATGAACCAGTCACTCAGCAGATTTATATCGTGCTGCATATGTGTTTGGACCATGCTTGCATTACTATGGATGGATATTATGGATGGATAGAGAAAATAGCACATTTGAGTCTATTTGGTGTGAGATAGAGGCTAGCTAACAAAATATACAATTGGTGCTGCTATAGACCAGGTGATGGAATAGATGGTGGGGATAGTATGCATAGGCAAATAGAAAAAAAATGAGCGGAAGGAGGGTAATTATCATGGGTGATTTCAATTATGGTAACATTGACTGGAAGAAGGAGAGGGCACATGGGAGGAAGAAATTGGATTTTATGCAGTTATTAAGGGACAACTATCTGCGACAGCATGTAATGGAAAATACTAGGGGCAGAGAGTGCTTAACCTAGTAATCGCATCTGAGAATGTGGCTGTAACGAACATGACCATGTTGCCACCTATTGGTGAGAGTGATCATAACGTCATGTCTTGGGAGATGGCTAAAGGAGTGGAATTTACAATTAAGACAGGGTACATGTGGAATTACCGGGCTGGTAAGTATGACAAGCTTAGGAGTGTGCTTGGCTCAGTGCGGTGGCATGTAAAACTGCAAGGGCTGGATGTTGATTGTGCATGGGAGGTGGTTAAGAAGTGTTTGCAGGAGGCAATGGTTGACTGTATACCAAGGGTCCGAATAATAAATCAAGTAGGGATTAAATGGATGAATAACACTATTAAGCTTGAGCATCACAAAAAGAAACAATTGTGGAGGGAATTTAAGGAGAAACGTGACCAGCAGGTGCAGGCATAGTATAAAGCTCAAGCTAGAAAGGAAACAAGGGTGGTAAGAAAATCAAAAGCAGATTATGAAAGATAATTGGCCTTGCAGGCTAAAGAGAAACCCAAACAGTTTTTTCAATATGTTGCAAGTAAAAGGAAAAATGTTCACGGCAGAATGATTTTAAAAAATGCTGAGGGTAGGGAGGTAACCGAATCAGTCGATATAGTGGAATTACGGAGCGAGCACATTGCAAGAGTATATCATCCAGGTGGTGATATTGCAGGAATGAAAGCACCAACAGCTTATACTGGAATTGTGATGAAGTAGAGGTAAATAGTCTATTACAGAACCTCAATGTCAATACATCTGTGGGATTCGATGGTATACCAGCTCGTGTCGTACATGAAGCGGCTAAAGAATTGCCAGTGCCCTTGACCATTTTGTTTATTTTAACCCTGGGGTCTGGGTCAGTCCCAAGGGGGCGGAAAGAGGGGAAAATAGTTCCACTGCATAAAGGTGCTTCCAAGGCTGCTGTTGAAAATTACCAGCCAATCAGCATAACAGGAATCGTTATCAAGATCTTGGAGAAAATAGTCAAGAGGAAAATACAAGATTGGATAGATGAAAATGGGATATTGTATTGGGGACATCATGGTTTTGTGAAGGGTAGATCATGCCTCAGTAACTTGCTCACGTATTATAACACACTGACGGCTGAACTAGATAAGGGTTATGGATTTACAGTGATTCTACTGGACCTTGCTAAGGCCTTTGACAGGATATCACATGGAATTCTAATCTGTAAAATGCAGCATATGGGAATGGGTATAGAGCTGGTGAGATGGATAGGAGGGTGGTTGAAGGAGAGATACCAGAGAGTGGTTTATTCAGGAGTAGAGTCCAAAAGACGGCCTGTGACTAGCAGTGTGCCACAAGGATCTGTTCTTGGACCACTGCTGTTTAATTTGTCCATTAATGATATAGGAAAGGATCTGAGAGGAACACTTCATTTGTTCGCGGATGATGCAAAGTTGCGTAGGGCAATAGTGAATGCAGACGATGTCAAAATTTTGCGGGATGATTTGGATAGATTGGAGGTCTGGGCTAAGGAGAATGGATGTCAATTTAATGTGGTAAAATGTAAGGTTATACATTTTGGGATGAAAAGATTAGCAGCAGTTTACTACATTGGTGGAACTGTACTCCAGGAAATTGATGAGGCAAGAGATTTAAGAGTGTTGGTGGATAAGGAGTTGAAGTTTAGGGGGAACATTGCAAAAGTGGCCAAATCAGCTCAACAAATCACTTGGATGCTGAAGAATACGTTGACGAGAAGAGACAAGCATGTTGTTGTTCCTGTGTATCGAGCCTTGATAAGACCCCATCTCGACTACTGTACCCAGATTCGGTCACCATTCTTCTTGATGGGGAGGAGGTTGAAAGGATCCAGAGAAGTGTGACCAAGATGATAGCAGGTCTGAGAACAGGTTGAGGATTTGTGGGTTGCAGAAATTGGTTGATAGGTGGAGGAGGGGAGATATGATTGAGATTCAAATTACTGAAGGGTTTCTATAAAATTAATTCATAATATATTTTTCAGAACAGGGCTGGTGAAATTTTATAGAAGGGTTTCTATAAAATTAATTCATAATATATTTTTCAGAACAGGGCTGGTGTTGGGACGACTAGGGAACATCCATGGAAGCTGGGCAAGAGTGTGATTAGTAAGGGTGTTAGAGCTGGGATCTTTACTTTTTTGAGTGGTGAATGAGTGGAATAAGCTGCCAGAGTCTGTAGTGGGTGCTGTGACAGTGAATGAGTTTAAGGCCAGGTATGATAGATACCGTGTGAATGTCGAATAGTTGGGATGAACATGATTTGAGGCCTCCCTCAATGAGTCTAATGACTCTCTGGAGTTGCCCGTAATAATAATAATAATCATCATAATCATAATATAGCTGTATCATCTGTGTATTTGAAGATCTTGCGTGTGAGGTAATAATAATAAAAAAAAATAATAATTATAAATCATCAGCTAATACCTTTTATTACTGCATAGGGAATGGGCAAGGCCATTTTAGCCCTATCTAACTCTTTCGATCTCAGTGGGCAGTTGAATCTCCACTGGTAGCCAGTCAGAGATAGCTGGTCCAATGCTATCACTAATTTAATCGGCACGCAGTGAAGAGATGGCTAACAAGTGTTGCCATATCGTGGTCCATAACTCTAACGCAATATTTTTAATGTCTGGAAATAGTGTGGGTTCAAGTCGATTTTCTTGTGTTTAGAAGTAGAAAAACTGAAGTTTCTGGGAGAAAAAAGTCGAAAAAAGGCTTAGAAAATGATCCTTTCGTCGGCGACTATATTTCAACCCAATTATTATTATTTTTATTATTCGACTTTTTACGTTTGTATATGATAAGAATTATCAAGGGTGATCAACTTTGTTGAACTGATGCTAATGTTGATTGCATATGTCAAAATATATCATTTTATTCTTGAAAGGTGTTCGTTCATGTCATTTTCATAAACCTTTATTTGTACAACACTATCTACCGTTAATTGTCCGGAGACTTTAGCAATTTACAATTGATACCATCAGGCGAACCCGAATATCGGGTATGTCTACCGTTGGTTTTCATCACCTCATGCACGCTTTCAGGGAGACTTTTCACCAATGTGCAGCCCAAATCACGTGGAATTTGTCTCCATTCTTCCATCAAATCAGCACTGAGTTCAGCGGGAGATCGAGGATGTGCTGCTCTTGAACTTAATCGACGCGCTTCAATTCGTTGAACAGGTGTTCCATGAGGTTCAGATCAGCACTTCGCATCCAGGGCAGTCGTTTAACATCCATATCTTAATATCATTCAATAAAAGCTGCAGCTTTGTCGCATGGGGCATTGTCGTCTTGAGAGTAACACGGGTCCATTCAATAAAAACTGCACAGTGTCTGTAGGTAGCACCTGATTAATTAGAATATCAATGTAACTGAGCTGCCTTCATGAAACCACTGAGAACTACAAGTGGTTCCACTCCATACCAGCTGAATGTACCCTGCACTGTTACTTCTCCACAACGAAACATTACTATTGCTACAACAATCTGTGGTAACAAGCGTCTCTAGGCTGCCTTCACATCCACACCCTGCCAGCAGACTGGAAAGAGGTGAACCTTCATTCATCGCTTCAGAATACCGTTTTCCAGTGGTTATTTGTCCAGTTCACCGCTCTTTGCATCAGGCCACTCGATTCGCCTTGTTCGTTATTGTGATGTTCAGCTTGTATGTCGCTGCTCTTCAGTGGAAACCCAGTATTATGGTGCTTATCATGGTGTTACTGGTGCTCTGGAACTCATCACTAATGGCCTATGACCATTGTAGCTGGTTTTTGCGTGCCACCAATTTTCACACCATCCTGTCCGTGTCAGTCATTTTCGGCGGCCGATCTGGGTGTTTTCCTGCACTAGTTTTGCTAGATGGTCTCCCTTTGTTGATTACATCGCCAACCCTTGATTTTGGATGCTCCAGCTGAGCAGCAGTGGCACTTATGGACATGCTACCAATGTGACACCCATGATGACAGCTCTCTCTTTAATCACTGAGTTCACGTCGTGTGTTGCACCACCATCGGTATTCAACTGCTACGATGAAGTACTGCTTCCAGTTATCTGTACACCAGCTTTCATGTTATTAAGAATCCTGGAATGTTCCATAACGTTAAATAACAGGGATGTCGGACAAAAATTCGGTATATGCGAGGGTGGTCTGAAAAGGTCTCGCCCTCGACCATAGATGGCAAAACTATCGGCAAGAGATTTTTTTTCTGACTTGGTACATCTGTCATAAGCATCCATGTGAATTTGTAAGTCATTCTATCAAGTAGTTTGCTTTATACAGCTGTCTGAAGCAAAAGTGTTGTCTGTACCCTTGAGATGGATAAAATTGAGTATCGTGCGGTTATAAAATTCATTGTAAAAGATGGCATCGAAATAATATTTTAGCATAGCTAAATAGTGACATAAATTTTTTTATGTCAGTATTTTGTGTTGTGACATTGTAGTGTATATAAAGCAGGTATTGTCTCTTTGTTCCCAAAAGATCAGTTTTATCATTTTCTGCTGTAGCTATGTGCAGAAGCATACGTTATTATAGCGTTTCTTAGTATATTTTTGCATAAGGCTCTGTATATTAGTATTTTCAGTAGTTTGGGAAGAATGACCTTTATCCTGTAGAGTTTTCCAGTTATTGTTCAGAGTTTGTTTTGTAGATGGTTTATGTGGCTATTCCATTTCATATCTGCATCGAAGTTAATTCCGAGGTATTGTATTGTTTCAACCTGAGTGATGGTAGTGGTTTTACTGTTCTGTGTGTATTTTTTGTTGGAGAGAGGATATTGGATGGTTATATACATTATGACTCCGTGGATTTCTGATTATAATTAATTTTGTCCTGTCAGAATTTAGGTGTATGGAGTTTTTGGTGAGGCAGTGAATATCAGCAGATTTATGTCATGCTGCATATTTGTTTGGGCTATGCTTGCATTATTATGGATGGATGTTATAACTGTATCGTCTGCATATTGGAAGATCTTGCCTTTGAGAGGTAGCTGGTTAATATCGTGTGTATGATTGTTGAATAAAGATGGGGAGAGAACAGCTCCCTGTGGCACTGCATAGGTTACTTATAGCTCTTTACTTCTGTTTGAGCCGATTCGTGTGATCTGTTTTCTATTTTGAAGCTAGTTTCTAAACCTTTTGCGCCGATGCTAATCCAACATGCCTTTGCTTTTCTAATAAGGTTTGATGTGTGAGTGTGCAAAATGCTTAGTGAAATCGGTAAAGACTAACTGACAATTTTGTTTTTATTTAAGGCGATATTAATTGCGTCCGTAAAATCTTCGAAGAGAGATGTTGTTCTCTTATTTTTCTGAATACCATATTGTGCTTCGGGGATAATATGAAAGTTCTTTGTATATATATATCGAGTTTCCTTAGTACGATCTGCTCCATAATTTGATTATTGGTATTGTTGCTATGGATCTGTAATTATTGATTAAATTTTTTCCATATTTTAATATGGGTGTGATTATGGCCATCTTCCACATACTTGCTATTTGTCCGAGTTTAAATATTTCATTTGTTAATTTTAGTAGGATAAGGCCTAGGCTAGTTGCCTGTGGCTTGATATCCTTAGGTATTATACCATAAATTCCTTGGATTTTGTTTGTTTTGATTTGTTGTATTAGAGAGAGACGTTCTGCTTCTTTTATGGTTAGGAACATTATGTCTGTTTTTCTTGTGATCCAATTGGAGGAACACGTTTTGAGATTGGAGAGATATTTCTCTGTAAAAATTAAGTGGATATTAAATCCAGCATTATTTTTTTTTATTTTTTATTTTTATTTCAAAGCCGAATATAGAAACTATAAAAGTTTCGTATGAAATTTGACCACAGAGCTTACACTCGCCGATATTTACGAGTTGCCTTTGCTGGACCTTATAGGAGAGATGATCGATATTCCTAAGCATCCATAAATTCTCCTCCTATTGGTCCATTTTGAAAAGGTTTCACTGGCTTAACAGATGTGTCAAATTGGTTGGTTTTTGTCAGAGGTTGGGCATAAACCTTCAGAGAGCAAAAACACATAAATTTACATCGCCGAAGTGAATCCTTTTGGCTCTTTATTTTAGTAAATACTTTTAAGCATCGACAGAGAGTTAGCTTACGAAAAATACATCTCTCCGACGTTTCAAATTCCTTAGTATTGAGAGTTTTATGTTCTCTTAAGGCATCGATTAAAGTCATTTGCTAGTTGTTGAATGGATTTAGTGTCTTTCATGAAGTTGTGTTTTATGGTTTAAGGAGCGATGTTGGTTTTGGGAGCACAAAATAGCATCTTCGATCAGATGGCAGGCTTGTTTCATGTTATTTTCTGCGGAGGTTAATTTGTCTCTGTAGTAGCTTCTTTTGGCATTTCTCATTTGCGTATAAGGCGATTCCTTGTTATCTAATATTCGGTTTTTGAAGCTGCGTTATTTGGATATCGCTTTAATTGTTTAAATAGGATGACCTTTATGCGCATATTATATTTTGCGTTATACAAGGATTTTGGATTGTTTTTGAACGAATTCAGACTTTCCTTGCAGCTTTCTTATATATTTTATCCAGAGAATGTTTATTGTTGTTGTTGTATAAGGTACCTATTGAATCTGGTGACGCCATGGGGTTCCAGTCAATTTTTCTTATTTCGTTGTTGACTATTTCTTCGTCTATTATTATTCTTTTGTGTTGCTTTTCATGTATGGAGCATTGCATGGATATTGTCTTAGTCTGCTAATTTTGAATTTTATGACTGCTGCAGTGTAAATATTCGGTGGCGCTCGAATAGAAACAGTGATAGCATTTCCGACTATTTCTTCTCTAGTACATGATGTTATGGTTGGTATTGTACAGTGTTGTTATGATATTCCTTTGCAATATTTATACTTATATCACCAATTATCATTAGGTATTCAGTTGTGCATAATTCTTGGCCTGAAAGCCAGCAATTGAGTTCGTGCAAGAATATTATCACGTTTAGGTTTGGTGGTCTGTAAATAGCATTTAGTATAGGGTGACCATACGTACTGTTTTGAACGGGACAGTACCATTTTTTTCATATTTCCCAGCCGTCTCGTCGTTTTAATAAAAATGTCAGTTTTGTCCATTTTTTCATAAAAATGATAAATATATTTTAATATTGGTCAACCATAAATTATTATTCATAATCTATAATCGTATATCAATATCAGGGATACTAGTAATTTGTATAACCATGGAGTCGCATTGTTCGATTCTAAATATCGATATCTGCAGTGATTTATTCAGAGAAAAAAAAAATACATGTTGGCAACAACCTTGCATGTCTCAGACAAGCGGCGTCTTCTGCTGTAGCGTTAGGTTTTGTTTAGCCTGTATGCTAACTAGTGGCCTTGTTGTTCAATGCCAGTGGTTGAAATTTAAATTTCATATATTTTTTAAGTTTTAATCTTATTATTTTTTAATTTTAAGTTTATCCCTGCAATGTCAAAGAGGCGAAAGTGCAGTTTTAATGACGATCTCCAGAAAGAATTCAAATTTATTAAACTGGACAATCTGTGTAGTGATGGAACAAAAGTGGTATGCCAACATTGTAACGTCCATTTTTCCGTTGCTCATGGAGGCAGAAGACATCAAACATCTATGTAATCAGAAACAAAGGATGCTGAAAAGCCTCTGGCTTCAGTTAAAAACATCAGCTCGTTTATGGTGAGATGTGATGGTGATACTGAAAGTAATAATATTGCAATTGACGCTCTTGATGCTTATCCTACTGTGCATCACGTTTTCACACCCATTTCACATTCATATCCAAAGTTTTCATGCAAATGATTGCTTGTCGACATTGATAAATAAAATTTATGAACCAAAATTTTCTTCAGCACGTACCAAATCAGAAGCAATAATTACCAACGTTTTATCACCATACATACTGGGTGAAGTAATAGAGAATTTGAATAAAACAAAAAAAAATTATAGTCAGTTTAGATGCCTCAAACAAAAAAATACATCAAACATTTCCATGCGTTGTGCGGTGCTTTTTGCCAAATTGTGGTGATCAAGACAACATTATACTTTATTTCCTTACATAGTTAAACATCCACCTAAAGTGTGCTGTGTTGAAGGAAGTAATTGACAAATTTGCTTTACAAAACAAAATTGTTACTTTGTGCAGATAACACGAACACCAGTTTTGGTGGTTACAAAAGACTTGACAGAAATAATGTGTTGCAAAAACTTGAAACCGAACTGAAGAGGCAGATTATCAGTATTGGTTGTTAGGCACACATTATACACAATTGTCTCTAGTGTGCTGTCGACTGTTTACCAATATATACATAGTCAGAGTTGAAGAAGTGAAAATCTTTTGTGACTTTACAGGAAACAATTACACTAAATTGTCAGAGCATGGAAATACAAGATTTTGGTCCTAGGGTCCATCAATTGACAGAATTTTAAGCATGTTTGATGGGTTTCCTTCTCATTTTCTTTCTAAAAAAATGCCCTGTTATGTTGTGAAAATTGTTCGATGATCCCTGTTTGAAATTGTGGTTGTCATTTGCAAGAGTTCAAATGTCTACATTCCAAACATACATCAGCTTAATTGAAAAAGATATTTCAGCTACAGAAGTAGCCATAAACATTGAAAATCTTGTAAACAATTTAGAGCCCAGAATTTCCTTGAGACCGTTTTGGTCTCAAGGAAATATATATATATATATATATTTTAAAATCAGCTAACGTTTTTTTGTTCCAGTATAGGGGTAGGCGAGACCGTTTTTTAGCCCTATCTAACTTTTGGAGACTGAATGGGCAGTTCAATCTCCGCTGGTAGCCAATCAGGGATAGCTGGCCCAAGGCTATCACTAATTAATCGGCTCTCAGTGAAGAAGGCGGCTAGTAAGTGCTGCCATCTGGTGGTCCTTACCCCTAACACAATATATTTAATGTCCGAGAATAGTGTGGGTTCGACGGCCTATTTTCTTGAATTTACGGGACGAAAAACCCGAGGTTCCTGGAGGAAAAACCCACTAACCCGTGCCAGAGATTGACTGACTCTAGAACCGGTCGAGAAAAGGCTTAGAAAAAGTTCCTCTAGTTAGCGACTAAATTCGAACGGCTTTCGTCGTACGGTCAAGCGCTGTAGAGTGCAAACGCCACTTCTACTGAGCTACACAGGCTCTCACTGAAGGAAATATGGTCAGACTAATTTAGTATTAAGGGATGTTGTCTACTGGTGGTATTAATCATTTCGATTGAAAGAAATACACCATGCACAAACTAATAAACAGTTTCTTTGCTATTAATTTATGTTCGATAAATATTAATATTCCACTCCCTCTTTTTGTTTGGCGGCAGGATCTATGTTGTTGAAAGCCTGGAATTTGGAAGGCAGTTGTTTCATCATTAGTAACGAATAATTATGTTAGGACCATTATATCAATAACTCAGGTGTAATTCTTCAAATAAGCTTGCAACATTGACCAATGTTTTCGGATGCTTCTGATGTTAATATGCAGGATGGAGAGTCTGCTGGTTTGAACTGTGTTGTTTCCATGCATCGAGTGAATCAAAAGTACAGTTGCTGATATGATCTGGTGATAATACATCTGATAGTTCACATTCATTTTTTTTTTGTGGTGGTGAGGTCTTCCTTTTGTTCTAATTAGGAGTATTTTGTTTTCACTGTGATAACCTATCTATATCTTCCAAGCTTTTAATATGTATCGACTTTGACGTTTGTGACTTCCTCAAGAATATCTTGGTTTCTCTGATCCACAAAAAATTATCATTTTTTTTTTCTTTTCTTGTTCGGTACTACAGATTCTGGTTGAATGGTGTTAAGTACTCAGATAGGAAGATTTGTGTATTGTCTTGCGATGCATTCATGTACTTGGCATTTGCTTTTTTCTGGCAACTGCTGGCTTTTATGAGATTGTCTCTTGTGGATTTGCTTGTAAATCGAACTACGACTGCTGTGAATCGTGGTAAGCCTCGTTTTTTGCTCTTCCTGGGAATGCAATTTATGGTCTGAATGTCGTTATGTGTAGGAGGATGTCAGTTGCATGGCATAACTTTAAAACTACGTCTCTGTGATTTTCTTTGGGTTCAGTTTCAGGAAGACCATTTATGACAGATCCTCCTTATATTGTTGCTGATTATAGTTTTAAGGAATTAAGTTCTTGAAGGAGTTCGAGGGTTTTTTCATCAAATTAAATTGCCTGTCAGTTAGTACCTTAACACTAATTTTGATGTCTTTTACCGTTTGCATGTCTTCTTCCACTGCTAAATTATTATATTTAACAAAATCCTCATGTTTGTTAATTTATTTTTATTTTTTTGTTATTTGCTCATTCTGCTTATCAAAGTGTTCTTGGTCAAGATCTACTTAGCTGGCACTTATAGTCTTTAAACTGTTCTCTAGTAGTATATTTAAGAATTCAAATTATAGAAATTTAGGGAATTAAGTTCTTGACGGAGTTCGGAGGAGATCTCTTTCATCAAATTAAGTTGCCTGTCAGTTAGTACTGTAACACTAATTTTGATGTATTTTACCATTTGCATGTCTTCTTCCCCTGCTAAATTATTATATTTAATAAAATCCTCATGTTCGTTAATTATTTATTTTTTGTTATTTGTTCATTCTGCTTATCAAAGTGTTCTTGGTCAAGATCTACTTTGCTGGCACTTATAGCCTTTAAACCGTTTTCTGGTACTGTAGTATATTTAAGAATTCAAATTATAGGTCACACCTGTATTTTTTTGCCTGTTCAGTTCATCGTCTGATTTTGCCTCCGGTGTAATCGGCTACACCGTAGGTGGCAGTGTTTCTTTGTTCTCCCTGTAGTATAGCAAACGTGAGGACTTTCTATACCTCACGTTTTGCAATGGATTTACGTTGCCAGCATGGTCGTCTGTAGTGGGGGGTAAGCGGGAAATTTCCCCTAGGGATCTAGTTGTAAAAAAACCCCCAAAATTAAATAAACATTTATTGATGTAATTATTTGTCTCCCAGCTTTGATCCCCCCCCCCCTGGAAAATTTCTGCGGACGCCCTTGGTTGCCAGGTTGTTTCTGAAAAGCCAGATCATGTAAAATGAAAAATTCCTAAAGCATTTCCTTCAAGTTATATGATTTCCGTCGGATGATAGATCTTTCAGGCACTTGTTGCACTTCATGATTCATCTTTCTTCCCTTGAGCAACTATGGTGTGACTGTTGAGATGGCGACGTCCTTGGTTCCTCGTTAGTTGGTGACCACGGTCCACGCTGTGTTCAATTTTCAGGACTGAAAATTTGGATTCTACTTAGCTGATTTCTGTGAATTACATATCACTGTCTTCAAAGTGACAAATATAATTACTTTGCAACACTTTTAAATTAAAAACAGGAGTTCGAACCACTTTAAAACTATAAAAATGGGAGCAGCGATATCATAGTAGAGCCTTTCGTATGGCTATCAATAATAATAATAATAATAATAATAATAATAATAATAAGTCAGCAAGTTAATTGGACGTGAAAATCAAAAACTTAACTAATGCAAGTCACTTGGACGTATAGTTCTTTGAATTTAACATGCCAACTGGAAGATAATATGAAATAACAAATACATACAAGTGTGTCCTAGTATGATGAATAGGAGAACACCGCATAGTATCATAAAGCGTTTCATGAACGCGCATTTATTTATTTTTGCGAAACTTCAATTTTATTTGAATTTTTTTAGGTGTGTATATTCTGCTTTTGTGAAAACCAGAAGCGCTACCTGTGAATACAGTATATATTCTATATTTTAGTCCTTAATTATGGTGTGTTGTTTTTTAGTACATGTGCTTAAAAGCAGGGAAACTTTCTTTTGTGTCTAACAATAAAATGAAAGGTTAATTAACTTTATGTTATATAAACAGGCATGATCTCTGAGATTTTTATGTTTTTTTTTTTATTTTGTGAAGAAAATGAATATTATATTCTTAACTGCAATAGTCTAGTCCAATGAGGATGGATTTCGCCATTTCGTTTTGAATATAGTTCTAGTGACAGTATGAAGTTTTGTTGACTATTGTTTGTGTGATAGGAATATATTACCGGAGATAATATTAGAATGAGAATATTTCCTCACTTCATTGTACGCTAGAAATTTCCGCAGGACATCCTTCGTTTTCCTGGGTGGGGCAGAGTTATCACTCCGCTGTATGAATTGAAATGCTCAGCATGTAGTGGAAGGGACGTTGTCGGTGAGTTTCGAAGTCCAGTAGTATCAGTGGGGGTTTCGAAATTAGTTTTCTGTGCCATACACCGGCGTTTGCATTTTACAGTGTAACTGGTACTTCACAGAAGGACAAAAAGAAAAAAAAAATAAATAAAAGAAAAGAAAAGGTGAGGCACTGACTTCGAAGCGGCAAACCGTTTTTTGGATATTAATATATAAATGTATTTATGTAAAGATCTGATGTATTTCAAATGTAAACTACTCTCACACGCTCTCCGATTGTGTATTAAGTCGGAAACGCGAAGTGTATATGACTCGGGTGGGGTTAGGTAAGTTCATGTGCGTTATATTTACATCGCCTTAAATCTTGCATAAGAATTGTGGGTTATACTTCCTGGCAAAAATGGTGTCAGTAATTTATTTACTGATTACGTTTTGCTTATTGTAAACCTGTTATTAACTTGGGATGCAGCCTTTATAGTTGCGCTAATTTCTATGTAGGATGTAAAATTTTCAGTTACTTTTTTGTCCACTGTAATATTTTTACCTGTCTTGTAGGGATTCAAATTACACTATTAAAAATTAATATGGGTATATTTTTACCCAAATGATTGCTTTCTGAACCATACGAGAATTGTACTTAATATATTTGAGATTTTTTTTTTTATTCTATGCAACTGTATGTTGTGAATTACTAGTGTCATGATCCAAATGATAAGACCTTTTAGAGCATCATCTCAATTACTCCTGTGAGATTTAAACTTTATCTTTCAGTTTGTCACGACAATTGTAACATTATTAAAATGTTGCATTTAGCTTGCATCTTTTAGTATAGAATTCAACATGTTTTATTGATAGTTTATTAAATTAAAAAAAAAAAAAACCACCCTACTTTTGAAACAGAGATGCCTCTCAATTCATCCTCCTTGCGAAAATATTACTTCCTCACTCAACCTTCATTTTTTTGGGTGAGGGGGTTATCATATGAAGATAAAAAATGAGCTTATTCATTTAACCATAACCACTGAAATTAGATTAAATTGTCCACTACAGATTTAATATTTAAAATTTAAAGATACTGATGTCTGAACTTAGTTTTCAATGTGTTTTATGAAATTAACTAATATCTGGATGTCATGAGGTGTTTATTTAAATATTGGAGATGTTTCTTCATAGCCTTAAGATAACAATCATAATTAATAGGAAGTATTTTAAATATCTCTAATTTGATCTACTGTTATGATCAATCACATAGCACTTCTCTGTGATTGGATGTGGGGACGAGTGCACTTAAGATGCCTTCACAGAGTCCAAAGACTCATTGTGGGAGACCCAAACTACACTATCTGTGTACCTCTCTTTGAATCCATTAACAGACATAGCATCCACAACTGACTCTGGCAACCCATTCCATTCACTGACTATTCTGCAAGAAAAAAATCTAGTCCTCTTACCTTTAATAACCACACTCTTACTCAACCTCCAGAGATGATGTCTTGTGCTGAAACATTTCTCTAGAATGAATCCTATAAAATTCTTTAAGTAACTTAAAGCGCCTCTGTAGTGCAATTGGAAGAACAATGGTACATTGCACCCCAGTTAGAAAAGGCCTTAGTTTGATTCTTGTGATGAGAGGAATCATTATATGGTTTTTTTCATTGAAGGTGAGTTAGCTGATCTTGTACAGAGGTAACATTGTTTTTCATCCTATCTAGGCAAATCGGCCTTGAGAATACATGCAATTTACAGACAAAAAATACTATTGGTGGTGGCCAGTAGGTAATGGTGTTGTGTGTGGATGATGATGGTAGTAGCAGTTCTGTGTTGTAGTTGGTGGATTAAATGGTGGAGATGGAGAGTTGTAGAGTGCTCTTCCTCAATGAGTAATTGGAGGTGTTATGTAATAATAATAGTTTCTGTCATATCCTCTCTATTTTTGCCTATCAATGAACTTTTGCAACCCACAAACCATCATTCTGCCCTCATAAGGAGCATTCCACACCACTCACCATTAGTCCCTAGCCTCTGTATCCCCTCTACCACTTCCTCCTCTCCAGGAAACCAGGTGACTAGACCTGAGGACAGTAATCCAGGTGTGTACATATCAAGAGAAATAGCAACTTCTTTATCTCTGCTTGTTAGTGTGTTTTTCAGTAGCCAAGTAATCCTATGGGCGACCTTAGCAATATTTCCTCTAAACTTCAACCCTCTGTCTACTACCACCTCCCAACCTGAATTTGTAGCTTCAAATATTTCCTGGAGTACATTTCCATCAGCTTGTAATTTATTCATCCCAAAATGCACAGTTTTCTATTTTTCTACATTAAACTGACACCCATTATCTGTTGCCCATTATAATAGCCTATTTAAATCATGTAAGCCCTCCACATTGCCTTGTTTGACTTTACCCAATTTTGCATCATCAACAAACAACTGAATGTTTCCATTCAGATTATTTCCTATATCATTAATGTACAAATTAAACTAGTGGTTGTAGCACAGAGCCTTGTGGCACATCTCCCATTTTAACCTAGATTCTGCTTGGTTAACTATAATAAACTCATAGGGAACCATAGGAACTATAATATGTCTATTATAACTTACTTGATAACCAAGTGAAAAAAAAACTACAACTATTGCTGTTCCAGAGTATTTTGAAAATATGGTGAAACACCATTTTACTATTTGTGTATGGGAAATATTACTTCTGCATTGATTTAACCTCGATATCTTCCTGGGGAGCCTTGGTAAAGATTGAAACTGAACTGGGTAGTGACCTTTTCCATCATGCATAATATATACACATCTGCAAGGAAATGGTTCTTATAGGATACTAAGGCAGTTGATGTGAAGTCAAAATCTGTGTACAAGTAGCCTAGTCTTGAAGGTACTTCATATGTAAACTTTGTTTGCTTATGCTTATGGAAGTAAAACAAGAATATAATTTGCCTAATTATAATTACTTTACATATGAAATTACACTATAGCAAACTACCCAATTACATTGGATAGTTTGTAATAGTGAATTTTTTTTAACATAACATTTTACCTATTAGGCTTGGTTCAGGCTTTTTTTTTTTTTTTTTTTTTTTTTTCCCTTAGCAGTTTGTTATAATTGTGTTTGCTGTAGTGAGATAGTTGTAGAAAGTTTTTTCACTTGGTTATAAAGTAAATTGCACTTGCCAAAAAATTTATATTTTTGTTTATCTTTTACCTTAATCTTTATCCTTAATCCTTTACCCAAGTGTAGCAAACAAAGTTTGTGCATGAGATATCTTCATGATGTGACTTCACATCAGTTTTCTCATTGTTCCATTATGCAAAGCACACTTCTTTTCAGATATGTATATTTCTTGTCGCCCAGTTGCTGTGTACCCACAAGAACTGTCCAGGAGTTGAACTAACCTGCCCATATCTTCTTGTCCAGCAATTGTAGAGCTGGACAAGAATTTCTGTAGAGCAATTGCTGCTGCTCTACAGAAAATTGACAATAACCCTAGAGAAAAGCTCTACTCCATCAAAGTTCAACAGATTGCCAAAGCAGTTCTACAGTTCCATGGTCATATCTAGAAGCTCTTCAATGGACTCAACAACGACATTGGTTCATTATCCTCAGGATTCCAAAAATTCATTAGTGATCTCAGCCTTGCATAGTCAAAGCTCCCTCTGCCATGCCAAGCTTCAGCTCTATGCAGCAGCAGACAAAAACCATTCTGAGCATCTGTTCTGCATGGCAGCGAACAAAGCCTAGTGTGGAAAGGCCTCCCTGCAGAATGGAATCTTCCAGGGCATGTCATCAGTGGAAGTCAGATCTAGAAATATGAAAGTGACAATTGACATTTGTCTTTAGGGGTGAAGCAAGATGCTTTTCATATTCCCCGCTATCTGTTGCGGTTACAGTGAGGGTAAAATTTATGAGCAGTTTGCTTGCCCTGAATGCGCATGGAGATTATGCATCGCTATAGGAGGGTAATATAGCTTTTGGCCTTCTATGCTTGAATATGTCCATTGCCTCGTATGCTGCAGCTTGTTGAACTAAATCGTTGGGGGGTGTATGGACGTCTTTAGGAAGAACTTAGATGCTAAGGATTGTGAGAAAGAGAAAATATAGGGAATATTTGTATCTCTATGAAGTCGATTGTTTCTAACATACTATGGGGCGTTCAGAATCATTCTCAAGCACTTGTTCTATACTCGTATTTTGATAATGTTAGTATTAGAGGTGTGGCTCCAGGCTGGAGAGGCATAGGTGATTATAGGACGAATCGTCATCTGGTATAACTGCAATTTGATTCTGTTGCTGAGCTTGCTATTTCTATTAATTAGCGGATAGATCTGTGCAATGGCTTTAGATGCCTTTACGCACGTAAACTTGATGTGTTGGTTGAAAGATAGCTTTTTGTCGAGAATTTCACCCAGGTATTTTGTTTCTGTCCGCCAGTGAACTTTAGTGTTGAATAGTCACACATCTCCTGCAGGAGATATTGGTCTTTTCGAGAAAATAATGGCTGAGCTTTTTTTGGGGATTGACTTCCAATCTCTGTTTGGAGAACCAACCCTCCAGCTTTAGAAGGTTTTCTTGTAGCTTTCTGGTAATGAAATGGAGTCGGAGAGATCTGGTTAGTATTGCTGTATCGTCCACATACAGGGCCAAAAAGGAAGACATCGGATTGTGTGGGATGCCTGACGTGTATATAGAAAACAGCAATGGAGGTAGAACCGTTGATTTTGACTTGTATTGATCTATTCTGAAGATATGAATGGATTAGATGAACCATTTTTAGTGAGATACCGGCTGAGATAAGTTTGTGTGGAAGTCTGAAATGCCAGATTTTGTCAAATGCTTTGGATAGGTCTAGGAAAACAGCTCCTGTGCACTGGCACCAGTTATAGTTGGTGGTGATGTATTCCACAATTCTGTGGATTTGCTAGTTAGTACTATGGTGTTGCAGAAAACCAAACTGTTCTTTAGGGAGGATGTTTAGGTCATTTACTGAGGTTTGGAGTCATGAGAGGATGACCTTCTCTGCAACCTTACCCAGATTGGAGATGAGACTGATTTGGATGATAATTTTGCAGTAGGTGTGGGTCCTTGCCTGGCTTATGTATAGGGATTACATCAGCCAGTTTCCAGGTGGAAGGAAAATAGTGAAGTCTTAAGATTGCATTTATTATAATGGTCAGGTGCACTACAGCTTTTCGAGGCAACAGCTTGATCACCCTATTCGAGATGCCGTCCGGTCCAGGAGCTTTATTGTTCTTTAGTCTTAATAATATCATATAATTCAACAGGTGATGTGGGTGCAATATGGTCAGCACTGGTATCTGGGAGTTTTAATACGTGTCTGACCTGCCTGTCTGTGGATTTTGTATAAGTGATTGAAATCTAAGTTGTTATATGAAGGTGTGCACTGCACCTCTAGATTCTTTACTATGGCTTCTGTCTTATCTACATCTGTGTGAACTAGGCCCTGGTTAGAGATTATGGGGGGATCTGTTTTTATTTCTGATGTTTCTCAGTAACCCCCAGATAGAGTGATCAATAGGTGAGATAGAGGCTAACTTTTCATCCCAAACTTGGTTTCTATGAGTTTTAAGTGCATCTCTCACTGCCCCGTTCAATCTATTAAGAACTATTTTGTCCTGAGGAGCGCGAGTGTTACGAAATATCTTCCTAGCTCTGTTCTTCTCTCTCTGATCAGGTCCATAATATCCTCGGGCAAACGACCAGGCTTGGGAACAGGTTTGTGGAAGGTTGCAACCGTTATAGCAGACTTACTCTGTTGGGTGAGGCTAGTCATTGCAGATTCCATATCTTCTGTGCATATGTGAGGGACAGGTCCAATTTGATCTGCAAGTGCTTTAGACAATCTGCCCCACGATATGTATGAGTGAGTGGGAGGAGACAGGTATTCTTGTTCTCCCAGTTGCAGTAGAATTGGGTTGTGATCCGATGACAACTCGTTTAGTGATTTAAGGCTCTACTGAAGTTTAATGTCTTGCAGGATAGCTATATCCAGGATGTCAGCAGTGCCAAACGTACTGAGATGAGTTGGTTTGGTAGGTCCAGCCACGACAGCATAGTTTGATCCTATGTAGTTGGAAAGGATGCAGCCATTCTTGTTGGTGATTCTACTATTCCAGGCAGGGTGCTTGGAGTTTATATCTCCAGCAATAATGAGTACTCGAACTCTTAAAATGGCATTTAGATCAGTGTGCAGCAGAGTTTTTAAGGGTGGATTGTAAGCTGAATAGATCTTTAATCTGCCGGCAGAGCTGGTGAAAACTTCCATGCCTGTAATTTCAAGGTTAGTGGTTGGTGGGTTGTTCACAGAATGGTGCTTAATGTAATTTTTAATGAAGATGGCAGTGCCACCACCTCTGTAGTTGGATCTTTCATTTCTGTACATGAGATAACCCTGTATTTTGGGACTGTCAGAGGGTCTAAGGTGTGTTTCACTGATTAGTATAATATCAGGTTGGTATCTGTAAGTGAAATCTTGTAGCTCCAGAATTTTGTTCCTTAAGTCGTTTGCATTCCATGCAATGATCTGAAGAGAGGCAGGAATGAGTTTGTTTTTATTCATTTATGATTGCTGTGAGGATGGCCTGTGTTTCCTGTAGGAATCTTTTAGTGGTGGTTGCTGAAGGGTTAGACAGGCTGAAATCTTGTAGCATGAAAGAGGCTGTAATAACTGCCGTCAGATTAGTAAGTGCTATTGGCTGATTTTGTTCTGATATTGGTTTGTTAGTACGGCCACATCAGCATAACTTCTTGTTTTCCTTTGGCTTCCACTGTCTTTGAAAGTCACCAACTGTTGCTGCTGAGTCTCAGGCTGTGGACAGGGGCCTCAGGTGTTCTTTTACTAGAGGAAGAGGGCTGTTTAGCTGTCTCCATCCCTCTGTTTTTTGGGTGCTGAGTACATCCCTTATAGTTTGCTGGATGAGGGCCACCACAGTTGGTACATTTAGCCGAGGTGGTTTTTGGCTTGACGCAGGTGTTAGTGGGGTGGTTCTTAGCACATTTCAGACATTTATACTCTGCCTTGCAGAGTCTTTGAGCATGGCCAAAATTCTGGCATTTATTGCATTGACCAGTAGATGCCCTTTTATGGAGTGGCTCTGGGATGATCCGGAGTCCACGAACAGATGTTAAATCATAGATGTTCTTATAGGCTTTGTGGATCTCCACCAAGACCAGAGGCATAGGGGATTTGTCCGCTATAGTCATTCTGCTGATCTTAATAGGTGGCAGGTCCTGGTGGTGGAGGTCAGCCTCAATTTCATCTAGTTATATCCTCCGTGACACCTCGCAGTACTACCTTCAGATTTTTCTCCGAACTAAGAGAAAAGGTGTGGTATTGAATATTGCTAGAGTCTAACACTTTGGTCAGTTTCCTGTAATCAGTCACAGTAGCCGACTGAATTTTTATATCATCATCAGTGTTCTTGGCTGAGAGATACTGTATCTGTGAGTTTATCGTGCCGGACTTTAATTGTGTCCATCTTTTCTTTTCCTGGAGGACTATCGGTGGAACCCTCTCTTTCGTGGTGGTTGAGGGATTGGAACTGGGAGTAGTATCCTTTTCCATACCAAAATCTATGAGGGGAGTCTGTGTCAGTGGTTTTGCACTTTTTTGCACACACGAACTTCATCAAAGTCTGGGGGAGACTGCAACTAAGTAATGAGCTCCTCGCTTGCATCGTCCGAGTTATCTTCTCTGACTGCAGAGGGTGGGAATGAGTCAAAAAGCTTAACTTTTCCCGGCCAACTATCACTCAGCAGTTTTCCTAATCAGAGGAATTCATTTTAAACCTCCTCGAAAATGGTCTCGTTCAGAGGTTTTGCCATAGCAAATTCCGTAGACACAATCTGTTTTCCAGCAGTATGATATATAGTTTAGTATACCCTGTGATTAGGCTTAGAAGATGGTTTCTGACGGAACTAAAAATTGAAATTAAAGTATTTACTCACCTGTAACTTACAAAAACTTTTCGTAATCAAAAAGCTTGATCAATACATGTGAACATAATACTTGACACGAAAGCATAAATCGCTAAAAGACATATCAATCAAATTCGCAATTCACCATCAATAATACACAAAACACTAACATGCGAGCTGCCATCTTCATTTTATTATTATTATTATTATTATTATTTCGGGCGACTCCAGGAGTCCTTAGACTCATCGAGGGAGGCCCTAAACATCATGTCCACACAACTATGCGATTACATTCTCACAGTATCTATCATACCTTGTCTTGAACTCGTTCACCGTCATAGCACCCACAACAGACTCTGGCAGCTTATTCCACTCATTTACCACTCTAAAAGTAAAGAACCCAGCTCTAACACCCCTGCTAACCACACTCTTGCCCAGCTTCCATAGGTGTCGCCTAGTTCTCCCACCACCAGTCCTGATCTCAAAAATATCCTCTGAATTAATCCTATAGAATCCCTTTAGCAATTTGAATGTCTCAATCATATCTCCCCCCCTCCGCCTATCAACTAGTTTCTGCAACCCACAAATCTTCAACCTGTTCTCATATGGTTCATTCCATAGACCTGTTATCATCTTAGTCACTCGCCTCTGGAACCTCTCCACCTCCTCCCCATCAAGAAGGAACCGAGGTGACCAAATCTGGGCACAGTAATCGAGATGAGGTCTTATCAAGGCTCGGTACAGAGGTACAATAACTTACTTGTCTCTGCTCATCAAGGTATTTTTCAACAACCAAGTGAGTTGATGAGCTGATTTAGCTACTTTTGCAGTGTGTCCCCTAAACTTCATTTCCTTATCCACCAACACTCCCAAGTCCCTGGCCTCATCAATCTCTTGGAGTACAGTTCCACCAATGTGGTATACTGCTGCTAATCTTTTCACCCCAAAATGCATAACCTTACATTTTGTCACATTAAATTGACATCCATTCTCCTTAGCCCAGAACTCCAATCTATCTAAGTCATCCTGCAAGACTTTGACATCTTCTGCATTCACTATTGCCCTACCCAACTTTGCATCATCAGCGAACAAATGAATTGTTCCACTTAGATCCTTCCCTATATCGTTAATGAACAGATTAAACAGCAGTGGTCCAAGAACAGAACCCTGCAGCACACCACTAGTCACAGGCCGTCTTTTGGACTCTACTCCTGAATAAACTACTCTTGGATATCTCTCCATCAACCAACCACTATCCATCTCACCAACCCTATATCCATTCCCATATGTTGTAGTTTACGGATTAGTATTCCATGTGGTATCCTGTCAGACACCTTTGCCAGGTCCAGCGGTATCACTGTAAATCCATTTCCCTTATCCAGTTCAGCCGTCACCTTGTTATAAAACTTGAGCAAGTTACTGAAGCATGATCTACCCTTCACAAAGCCATGCTGTCCCCTGTACAGTATCTCGTTTTCATCGATCCATTCCTGTATTTTTCCCTTGACTACTTTCTCTAAGACCTTGACAACGACTCCTGATATGCTGATCAGTCGGTAATTTGCAACTGTAGTCTTGGATCCTCCTTTGTGCAGTGAAACTATTTTCCCCTCTTTCCACACCTTCGGGACTAAGCCAGACCTGAGACTCAGATTAAACAACATGGTCAAGGGCATTGATAATTCTTTAGCTGCTTCACGCAAGACCCGTGCCGGTATACCATCCAATCCCACAGATGTGTTCACATTAAGGTTCTGTAATAAACTAGTCACCTCCACTTCATTCATCACTATTCCCGTATAAACTAATGGTTCCTTCACTTTTTCAATGTCACCACCTGGATGATATGCTTTTGCAAAGTGCGCGCTCAGTAACTCCACTATATCGACTGATTTAGTGACCTCCTTACCATCGTCATTCCTTAAAATCATTTTGCCATGTACAGTTTTTTCTTGCTTTCAGCATATTGAAAGAACTGTTTTGGATTATCTTTTGCTTGCAAAGCTAGTTTCCTTTCATAATCTGCTTTTGCTTTTTTTACCACACTTGTTACCTTTCTGGCCTGCACTTTATATCGTTCATGTGCCTGCAGGTCACCCCTTTCTTTAAATTCCCTCCACAGTTGTTTCTTTTTTTGCAGCTCAAGCTTAATGGTGTTATTCATTCATTTAACCCCCCTACTTGTTTTACTATTCGGACCCTAGGTATACAATCAGCCATAACCTCCTGTAAATGCTCCTTGACCACGTCCCATGCTCTATCAACGTCCAGCCCTTGCAGTTGTACATGCCATGGCACTGATCTAAGCAATCTCCTAAGCTTGTCATACTTGCCAGCATGGTAATTCCACATATACCCTGTCTTAATCGAAAATTCCACACCTTTAGCCACCTCCCAGGTCAAGACCTTATGATCACTCTCACCAATAGGTGGCAACATGGTCATATTCATTACAGTCAAATTCTCAGATGCTATTACCAGGTCAAGCACTCCCACACCCCTAGTATTTTCAATTACATGCTGTCTCAGATTTTTTCAAATATGAAAGTTGAATTAATGCAGAAGTTATATATTTTGCCTATACAAGTAGCAAAAAGGTGTATCACCTTATTATTAAAATACTCAGGGTCAGAGATGGTTGTAGAAAGTTTTTTTTTTTTTTGCTTGGTTACAAAGTAAATTATACAAAGTGTAAGCAAAGAAAGTTTGCACGTGAAGTATCTACATGACTAGATATTTATATATAGAAGCTGTTGACCTTACATCAGTTGTTTCAGTATTCAATTAATGCAAAGCACACTTCCTTATGGACTGATCCAGAGTATTTTTATAATAATGTGATACACCTTTTTGCTACTTGTATATTGAAAATATAGGACGTCCATATTAATTCAACGAGATTCAGAACAGTACCAAGTACTGTTCTGAATCTCGTTCTTACTGATGAGATCTCAAAGGTTGAAATTGGTCTCAGTAGTAGTTTTTCTTATAATGCATAGCAAAATGCATCTGAAAGGAAGTGTGCTTTGCATTGTGGGATACTAAGGCAATTGATGTAAGGTCATCAGCCTTTATACACAAGTAGCCTAGTCATGAAGATACTCATGCTAATACTTGTAAGGATTAAACAAGAGTATAATTTCTTGGCAACTTTAATTTGCCTGCTTCAATTTGTTAACCTTTCCTCTCCCATTCTATTTAAGTGATCATTTGATATTAGTTCACTCACACATTCCTGAATGCTAACAAAGCCAAGTTTGTCTTCATTTTTAATATAATTGTCATTGACACACTCTGTTCGCTATTCTAATTTTTCTTGGAGCTCTTGCATCTGTGGTCTTCAGTTCTTGATTAACGTATTTCTAACCCAGCTTTCAGATCCATATGTTAAATTTGCTTCAGATACTCTCTTGTATATGGCTACTTTATTTTTTTGATTAATTTATCAGATTTCATTATGGAAAGGGTCACTATGCAAACTAGTTTTGACCTTTATTGAGGTCTCATTGGTGGGTTCCACACTCAGGAAGATGTTGAGGTCAAATCTGTGCAGAATTTCCATATAAAATAGTACAATAATGTGTCACATGGTGTAAAGGATTAAAACTATAATTTGTCTCTTTCAGTTTACTTTGTAATCAAGCAAAAAATTTCCTGCAATATACAGAAGACATCATTATCTTGACTGAAATGAAATCAGGGGCAGGCCAGTAGTGTCCGCCTGTGTGCAAAACTTTAGTTGGTGCCCCTATACCCCTCCACCCAATAAAAAACACTTTATAAAAGAGTTATTTTTAATATTTGATGCCAATAAAATGAGTATTTCATTTTAAATTTTTAAATGGAAGGCATATTTTTAAAGTCAGGATCATTAGCAACACGTCACGTGTGTTCCGATATAAAAGGATCAAACTCTTCTAACATCGCAATGCAATTTTAAAAAATTGCCATTGTTACGATCATAAAGTTTATTACTTTTACGACGAAGAGCTAGATTTTGTTTGCCTAAAAACTGTACTACAAAAATTATTCTTTTTATTACTTCATACCAATGTTTCCTTTCATTATCTAAAACTGTTTGTTGCAAATGATCAATACAAGTTTTATTTTTTAAGGATGTAATTAATTCTATCCATTTTTTGTAATTGTTCAAATGATTTAAATTGTGATGATTCGGGTACATTGCAAGATGTTGCCTAAATTCTGCTGATAACAGCAGAATATAGAATAAAGTTAAAAGCTGCAGCAGATTTTCTTATATATGTTTAGAGCAAATGCGAGTGTGAACAAGATTAAACAAATTCAAATGCACGTCATCCTGTAAACAGTCAACTCACGCAAGTTCAAGTTTTTACTTGTTTACTCTAAACTACTTGATAGAACTAGGATCAGAATAAAATACGATTTAAGGAATAATAACAAATAAGTGATCATAAATAATTTGTTTAAGACAAATCTATAAAATATAATAAAAATTTAAACAAAAATGTAATTTATTTTGATATAATTAATGAATAATATTTTTTTAAAATATTTCCTCCTCGCCTGAAATCTTTGGCACCTTTACTATCCTGGCTCCTGTGTGTGTCTCACACATTGCACATATTGTCGGCACACCCCTGAATGAAATCACAACTGGAAAATAAATTGAAGATGCCAAGAAATTATGTACTTGGTTTAAATTAAAGATACCAAGAAATTATATATTTGGTTTAATCCTTTATCCAAGTGTAAGCAAACAAAGTTTGCACCTGAGTATTTTCAGGACTAGGGCAACTCGTATAAGGAAGCTAAGACTTCACATCACTTGCCTTAGTATCCCATATGAAGGCAATTGATGTGAAGTTTTAGCTTCCTTATACGAGTTGCCCTAGTCCTGAAAATACTTAAGGTGCAAACTTTGTTTGCTTTCACTTGGATAAAGGATGAAACCAAGTCTGTATATAATATCTTGGCATCTTTAATTTATAGTATAACCAAGTGAAATTGTCATTAATCTCGGACAGTATACTTCAGCATGATGCACAGAGGATACATATATCTTGGCAAGATCATCAGTTCTTTTTATCTGTCCTAAAGTTGTCTGGACTTCAGTGATGTTACACAAATGCTTTCCAGATGGTCCTATTGTGGGCTTTTGTTGAGGCCTCAGCTCTCTAGTCACTTTAGACATAATATGATCCATCTCATTTTGTGTGGGACTACCTCTTCCCTTTTTCCCCAGGAACTTTATTGAGAAATCAGGGAGTATATTACAAAGGTGGTGAGGGTAACTCAGAGGATTGCTGCAATACTAAGAAGGACGCTGACCTGCAGAGATAAGAGTTATCATTCCATTGTATAAGACTCTGATCAGACCACACTTATATTTTTCATGTGTATCATACACATTTTCCTACAAAACTTGGATCTAAGAAAGGACTATTGTTCTCAGATTTGGTTCCCAGGATTTGAAGGGGATAAATTGACTGTGGAAAGGGTACAGAAGCGGATAACAAAGATGGTTTCAGGACTGTACAGTATGAGTTATGAGGATTGACTGAGGGAATGTGGACTGCAGAGTTTGGTGGATAGAAGAAGGAAAGGTGATATGATCGAAACTTTTAAACTGTTGAGAGGCAGTTACAGGGTAGACATTGGAGAGTTCTTTCACTTGGTGGAACGGCAGGAAGGAGCGATGACAAGGGGCCATCCCTGGAAGTTACGAAAGGAGACTGTGCGCAAGAGAGCGAGGAGTGGTTTCTTTGTGTGGAGGGTGGTTGAACCTTGGAATGCATTGCCTGAGAGTGTGGTTGGGTTCAAGGAGTGGTATGATAAATTTTGTGTTTTCTAAAAACGAAATGGTATGATAAACTTTGTGTTTTCTTCCCACATTTTGATTCCATGGAGGCCTGGATGATGATAATAATAATAACTTTATATTTTGTTAATGTTTTGAAAAGTCTGCCTTAAATTCCTTCTGTGTTCAAAGTATTTCAGCTTTCTTCTGTCAGTGCACTTAAGAAGAATCAAAGTTCTACTGATCATTTCTAGGATCCCTCCATTTGTCTGTTTTATCATTGTATGAAATTCCACATTTTTTGGTAGTGTCAGCACTTCACATGAGAGAGCCATGAAGATTTTACTATCTATCCGAGCGATATACACTCAGGGAGATGTTATTACACTCAGACAAATTGCATGGAGTTTTTAATTTTTTATAAAGAATTAATTTATACCAACACATTTTATTATAAATTTTATTCATATGGAATTACTGCATTGCTTTACTTAATTTTTGTACATACATACTATTTATTAATATATCCCTGACTATTTATTGATGCTTTGTGTACTGCTGTAGCCTATGACTTTTGCTGTCCTTAGACCAATAAACCAACCGACCAGTCTTTTATTTCATATAAATTTATTTAGTTGACTTTTTATCATGCCAGCTTTACTAATTCTGCCATCTATTTCCATATTTAATTTGCCATCTTTACTAAAAATTGTGCCCAAATAGCTAAAATGTTTTACTTGTTCTATAACATTCTTCGTTCAGAATGCAGTTCATGTTTTCATTGTTTCTGCTTATTTTCATTGTCTTTGTCTTTTTTTTATT